>NC_083538.1:3273299-3578087 GCF_018135715.1 Danaus plexippus
GTTGGTTCACCCTAAGAATATCACAGGTGGACATACATGTGTTCTGCGATATAGCGGTGTCATATCCGGACAAATGAGACGGAAGGTGAGCCCTGGCAGCGATGCGAAGCTGACTCTCTTAGACCAAGTATGGCGAGAAACGCAACAGTAAGGACAAAAAGTTCTGTGAGACGAAATCACTGAAATGAATTTCAAATTATCTAAATCACAATCGGTTTAGATAATTTGAAATAATTAAAGCTAAAATGAATTGTGTAAATAAAGTGTGATCCGTCATTTTGTATGATACCCATAATATTATGAAGAAAATAGCGTTAGAGAATATATTTGCATACCTTTCTCTCCAATCTCTGTCTGATCCCCCCCCGGCAGTACATCGAAGTCAGGTTTGAGTGCGCACACGTTGATGACGTTGTTGTATTTGACTTTCTCCAAAGGTTTGCCGAAGAGGATATTGTCCTGGAGCGTGGCGTTCTGTATCCACGCCTGTTGTGGCACGTACGCTATAACGCCTGTTATAAACAATAATATGAAATAAACGTACAGGACATCATTATATCAGTAACCACATAATATCACTGCGTCTTGGTTCAGACTTTAATATGTAGACTTAAGTCAGAACTAAAAGCGAAACATTCCTCAAAACATCTCATAGTTAAGTATTAAAGCAGTCTTTTTAACCATACACATAGCAATACAATAAAGGCAATTCGTTGATTGAAGTTCCAAAGAGTAAATCACTGTACTAAGACTGTTTGGAACTGCTCAAAAGTACCACTTGCGTCTTAATAGTGTTAAGTGATTTTAAATTAGCAATATTTACTATCATTTGTCAAAGATATGAATAAGTTTGATGGATTGCCCAAAAGCGATAAATTTATCGTAAACAAAACGTCAACCCTAGTGATGTTCTTACATGAAGATTTTGACGATTCAAGAGAAAACAATGTTAGAGCTTTCTTAGACAAGCAATTACAAATTGGATGTTTTATAAGATAAAGAGAGAGTAGATTATTACTAATTGTAAGACAGTGCGTTTCTGTTAAGCATCAGATGGACTGACAGCCAAGTACTGTACAGTGTTAACAAACAATCCGTTGATATTGTTACCGTTGGTGTTAACTCGTCCGGAGATCTTGTTCATTTCTCCCAACAGCGCCGACAGTAGGGAACTCTTCCCTGAGCCCACGGCCCCCACCACCGCCACTAGACCCCCGCGGGGTATTTGAAGGTTGATGTTCTTCAGCACCGGCTCGGACTCGTCGCTCCATGAGAAGTGACCGTTCTCGATGACAATCGGGTTCGCTGATGGTTTGAAAATATATATGATGAATTCGCACATGAACAGTATGCATGCATGCATAGTTCAAATTAACACTGTAGACTACATACGGAGCTTTGCCCGTTTCTTAATTAACGACCTATGTTAATATTAAAGAAATACTGTTAACATTCCGTATGTAGTGTCAGAATGCCAAAATAGACTTATTATACAGATAACGTTTTCGTTCTAACTTATTTAATTTATTGTTACTTATTTAAGTTTTTCTATCATAAATGTTGGCTTGCTAAGTACGATCTATAATTTTAAGAATATCTCTTTTTTCTTTTAAATCATATCTAACTTAAGTATTTAGTAACTCTCGCCGTATTGAACAAAAAATTAGTTCCTTGAATGTGAATGGTTTTATTGTTGACGATATTATGCATATATTATCCAACAACTTTGAAAAAGGGTTTAAGGAAATATATAGTTTTTAGCCACTTTAATAACCAGTGTCAGCGAAGAACATAGTTTTTGATAACCGAAAGAAGTCTCGGACGTGAATTGGTTTATTTATATACTTCAAACTAATTCACAACTGCAGTTCAAATTTATTTTATCAACTTGGTGGACTTTCATTTATTAGGGTGGATGATCATAATTAATAAACATAAAACTAATACTACCATGATTAAAGACTTTTTCGTTTAATTTTATAAAAAAAAAAATTGGAGTAGTAAAAGGAACATATAACACTTACGTTCTTTCGGATCGTGTTCCACCGCGCTGAGGTTCAATTCGTCGCAATTCATGAATTTGTTCAGACGTTTTATACCAACTGATGTCTATAAAATAAAATTTTCGTTATATACTTATTACTAGCGTCTAGCAGACGAGAAAATGTCACTGCATTAAACTGATGACAAAGATATAAAAAAAAAAAAGACTTTGAATACAATTAAAAGTTATCGTTCCAAATTTTAAATTATTTGTGATCATTTTCTTCATCTTCTAGACAGATTATAATAAGCCATTCACCGATCATGCAACGTGTGCTGTTAATTGATGTGATCTCTATGTTTATATTAAATGTTCAACTTACTTGAACTACATTCGATATAACGTTAGGCAGCATGGATAGTGGAAAACGTAGGATGTTGAAGAGAGACAACGCTACGAAAGCGCGCTTTGAATCCAATACCTCCTTATCATTTACCAGAACAAAGCACCCAAATGACATCAGCGACACCTACGACCAGTTATATTGAAGTTAATGGACTTAAAATTAATGTGAATATAGAAGAGACGAGAGTCCTACGGGTTAGGATCTTGGAAGATACGAAACTTTTTGCAGTTCGGTGTTTACGTTGTATCATTATTGAAAAAACGACTTTCAACACTATAATAGATTTAATTTTAAAACCACATTTAAAAATGGAAACACGGTTTTTGGTTCTTTGGTTTACCTGTCGATAATTTATTCAAAGAACTGGTATGGTATGGAAGGACAAAAATGAAGCATACAAGAAATATAAAGTCAAAAAACTCAATACAGCGTATTTCGACATTTGTAATATTCCAAAATTCAAATTTGGAATGATTTGCATATCCGATACATCGTAAACTTGTACAGCTCGTTTGTTGGCGATGGGTGTGTTAGTGTGATATCTATAAAGAACCATAGCCGCATGTGAATAAGGTCGATATCACGTTGTGTCTACCTCTATGATGGACACCACGATGATGGGGAGCAACCCTAACGGCAGGTGCATTATATAGAAGAGTGACATCGATACAAATATCGTATCAGGTTTCAGGACATTGTTTACTGGATCGGAAATAACGTAAGTGAAGAAAGTTAGGAAGGTCACCTTGAAAAGAAACAACATTTTTAGAGCATTGGTTTGTGTTTATTCTGCCTCGACTATCTTATTACTATTACGATTTAAAAATAAAAACAGTAAATAAAATTACGTCACATCCTGAAATAATATAATATTTTTATTATAGCAATATGAAACGCTGTAATTATGCATGCAAATGCTGATTGATATAAAAAAACAGCCTTGTCTTACATAAACATCGGCGTTTAAAGATAAAAATTAAAAAAAAAATACACTAAAGTAGGTGAAGTTCATTGAAAATAATAACAATAATGTTAAAATCAGGCACCGGCAAGCGGCCTTGATTGTCAACAATGGCGGTAACAATGGGAACTTTGGAGAATTGTGTATTAAATACGATCTTCGATATTAGTACTGCGGCGCAGCGAGTTTTTTTTTGCTGATGTGTAATTTGAGATATATTTTTTTTACGTAAAATAACAGCTATCACAATATGAAACACGTAACACGTAACGTAAACTAATGACCCAGTTCAATGAGAATTATATAAAACATACAAAGTTCATCGTTCGTTTATCAATGAGCTTGTGTTGTTTTCGATTTATTGCTATGTCTATGTACGAGTGTGCGGAGTTATATCGGATTAACGAATGTCTAAATATTGATATTTTAATGTTTAATATTATAAATGACTTGATAACATTTGTATGTGTGCGGGCAGACACTTCAGTATAGAGCTATTTTTTTATATTCTCTTGTGATATATGTAAACTTTATTTACAGTGTTGCATGTGTAGAAAAAGCAAAGAATCCATTCATACAGCCAAGTCTGTTTTTATAATATTTAAAAAGTAAATAAGAATTAATAAATAATATGAGAATTTCGTAATGATAATACAAGGTGATGTATATTTAACGTCTTCCGTTATCTGTTTTGATGAATTACTCTCAGTATCATATGAAAGAATTAAAAATAAAATTTAAGACGTCCTTAAACTGAAAATATATTTCAGGTCATATAAATTCTACCATACATGTATATTTCTGCTTGAGGATTTGTTAGTGTTAGCTTTCTCCTTTTGATATTTGACTTCATTCTGTGTAGCGTCTTAGCAAATATTTAACGTGACGTATTATAATGTATTGTGTAAAATTTTCTATTTATTTAATATCATTTGTGTGTTTTATTGTGTGAGTTAGATAAATATTGTGAAATTATTTCGTCGTTTCGTGGCCATTGTATGAAACGATTCAACGGAACGCTTCGACTTTTTTTTATTTTATAAAAAGAAAATTCATCAAATTTCAGAACAATTCAAAATTATTTAAATAATTAAAACGAATGTACTGTAGTTTTTGATTCCACAGATAAATTAATAGTGTGAATGTAGTTTAATAACTTTTTTTATATTTAAAAAAATTAAATTCGAGTAGAATTTTCTAAGTAATTAATTAAATTGAACGCGACCGTATAAAAATCATTCAGTATATTTAGGGACAAATTTTAATGATGGTGAGATATAGACTTACCAGAAAAGGTGCACAAGACCATATGAACGAGGTAGCTGAATTAAGATATGCCGTCTGTTTTAAAACGTTCATTTCTTTGTTCCTTATTTTAAGTATCTGAGCTTCGAAACTAGGTTCCCAGGCGTACATTTTTAGGACCTGCAAAAAAAAAAATTACGACACTATTGATATATAAATATGTATCACCATGTTCTTAAACTAAGGATTCTTTTTATCAAATAATGTAAACAATTCGTTTGAGTCATACGGACACTTGAAGTATTTTCATTAAAAAACTATTGTCATTAAACAGAACTGCATTCGAGAGCTGCAGGGTTCATTGCTGGTTGGTCACTGATTAACATTCAATATAATTTGGCCGTAGAAAAATGGTCGTAAACACTGATATATATAGGGTATATTTTATTGTGATTTTATTAAAACAAATCCGAAGCGTGAATGAGGTCGAGCTAAATTTTCAGGTCAATGTACGGCTGCCACAGTTTGACATTGTGCTTTCGAACAATTGTATTATGTTATGTTATTGTACTTACTGTTATAATATTATTAAATAATAAAATTCACGACAACAATGTATACTATATTAATTAAAATCAAGTGCCTGTAATGTCAGATTTACGGCTCTTTACTGCGCACATGAAATTATATATTATACCTACATTAATGACGTAATTATTTAAAATTTTTGTTTGTCTTTTCGTTCCGACCAATCTATGGATCGATTAGACTGATAGTGAGGGGAATTTAACTCTCATATGGGTAATGTCATAAGGAGTAACTTAGGTAACTTTTTAACCAACTAAAAAAGGAGCAAGTATTAAATTCAACTGCATATTTGTTACGTTATTACTCCGTCAATAAAAGGCCGATTTTCACAATTATTTTTTTAATCGAAAGGTCCTGACGTAGTTCCTTGTCTTATGAAGGGGTTCTCGAGAAATCGAATGAGACCTCGTGGGGATGATTACTTTGATAACACCAGTTGCCTGATATAAATGACATTTAAAGATTCAATCCGACAAATCCGTAACAATAATAACATCTGTACATTTAATTATATGTTATAAAACGGCAAAAAACTTGTTTATGTTAATTTTGGAATCTACTTAGGTATCACGAAAATAAATAAACCAAACGTTTAGAAAAACATAATTTTCATTACAATAATTTTTAACTTGTTAGTGTACTAAATATTTGACTTTATTAAACCATAATACAAATCCTATAAAACCGGATACACACGACGAAAATAATATATTATTATTGCATTTATATAATAAAATAATGTAATTGCTTACATAATAGTTGTATGTATTATAAAAAGGCGTTGAACACAAGAAAAAACATTGACGTATTCAGGAAATGTAGTGTAAGACGAGTTTTATTTTTCTTAACTTTATCAAGATTATTTAATTAAGGGGATGATAGTCGTTTTCGTAGTATAACTTGATAAGACACGATAACTGTTGTCAGGCCTTGAACGCGCCGCTATCTATTGAAAACGATGTCATTTCTATTGTGTTAAAAAAACAATGATAGCGCTTGAGAAAGGTTTTTGCACAACTTGTATATAAAAACACGAAATATGTAGGGTAGATTTATTTTTTGTATTATTATATGCTTTTAATTTTCGATATTTTTTTCTATAGTAATTCGTATGTATACTAGACGAGAAGACAAGTAAGGAACCAAAAAAAAAATCGATACATTACTGTCTCTTTAATAGGTGGTCTTGTTAGAGTGAAAGAAAAAAATTAAATATGAATTATATACGACTTAAAAAGTCAAATTCAAGGGCTGCAATATATTATTTTTTGTCACAACTATTCCTCGTTATTCATATTAAAAAAAAAGTAAAACGTCTTATGCGTTTATAATGTTCATAATCTGTAAAAAATATATTCTGTGTTCTAATAAAAATAATATCTAAAACGTAAATTTACTTTTTTTTTATTAACTGCTGTTTCTGCTTGTAACAGTATTATTTACCAATGTCATTTACTGACTTGATGACTCGTTATTTCTTTCGTTGCTAGGAGACCAACCTTCCTACAGCTACTAAAGCTATATTGGCCCAGTTAATCCGAACTAAATACTAAACAGACGAATGACAAAATGTTTCCATAATTAATAATATACGTATAACAGTGTGTTGTAAGAACCTTAATTCCATTGAGCACTTCGTTCATGAGTTTGACCCTCTCGTCCTTGTACTTCATCTGCCGGATCTGTAAGGTCTTGACCCTGTTCGCTATGAGCCCGTTGACCGGTATGAGGACGATCATAACCGCCAGCCCGGCCAGTACCGACGGACCTAGGATACCCCACAGGAAGTATAGGGCCAGGGCTATTTGTAGAGGAGCCGACCATATCATGTTCAGATAGGCCGTCAGCTCCACAAACCTGTAATACTCGGGTATATTACACAATATTTCTTTATAAGTCATATAGTTAATATTGCACAACGTAATCCTATGACACATTTCTCTTGATGTATATGTGTAGGACTTTTTATATGTTGTAATGATCTCTGTTATTCTCTAAAGCATTAATATAAGGGAGAATTACATACATACATACATACATACATACATATATATATTAAATAAATAATTAGATTAAAAAATTATTAAAAGAGATTAACAAGAGAAAAATGATAGAATTGTGTATTACTATTTTATTTTTTAAATTATCAAGAGCTTTTTAGGAAACAAACATTTTAATAGTCGTGGTATGTATGAGATTTTGTCTTCTACATATGAATAGTATTTTTTTTAAAATTTTAACAAACATGGTTCGGTTCGTTACTGAGTGTTGCCATTAATAAAAAAAATTTTTTAATTGTTTAGCAATATTACTTATTATACTTTGATATAATAACAAGATTCACATGACTTCGAAAGATAATACTGATGTCATTTTATCTCATTATTATCAGTCTGTGTGAGAAGGTTTCCTTCATATTCAATTTTATATAATATAAATATATTAAATTTATTACAGTTTGTGTAGCTTTAGAACAACCGGTAGTTATTTAACGTACATAGGATTGTCATTAAGCCTGATGTTTACAATTGCCCAATATAATTAACACTTTTTAGCTACTAGTGAAGGACGAACAGATAATGATCTCGAGCGGTTACGTTTCCCTATATGATAGGACTGTAGGACTAAATCTTCGTTAGTATTAATTAATTAGTACTTTTAATTATAATATTTAGTATTATTTGTTTTTGTGGTGCACGCATACTGTCGGTAGAAATGTATTTTTACGATTTTTTCTGTGGCCTTTGGGGAGGGGGTAAAACTTAAAACACAAACATTTAAATGCAACCCACCTCTGCGCATCAACAGCCATGAGGTTAACAATTTCACCAACGGTCGTCTCCTTCCTAGCCGAGTTGGATATCCGCATTGACTTCCTGTACACGGCGCTAGTTAAAGCCGTCCTTATTCTCATGCCCACAAGGTACATTCTCGTGAAGTAGTGCGAGAGCAGCAGCGTCTGAGCGGTCGCACACGCGAACAAACCAACGGCGTACAAATAACCTTTCCACACGGTCTCCTTCGTGTCGACAAAACCTATTAGGAGTCTGGAAAATAAAACAATATTATGCTGATTCTATCTCAGTCCGTCTAAAACATTATATTTTGAATATTTCTACCTTTCATGTAATTGACGTTTTAATCAGAAAGAATTGAATGCTCGAGAAGGCTATATATGTATATCTCATCAAACTGCTTATTCAGTTCTAATAAGAATTTTCACCTATTAATTTAATTCGGCTAGAATGACATTGAACAGTGTTCTACATGTCATAGACCCTTATATGTTCAATGCAATTATCCTAAGAGTGTTTCTATCATCCTATAGAATTCGTTTTTAAATGCACTCAGCCGTTCCAAGAACTCGGTCACCCAAAACGACAACTCATTGTCAGACAAGCACAAAACACAAAATAGAAATTATCAAGTTTGTAGCAGTATGGGAGAATTAGTTTCTCTTGTACGTACTTCAATAGTTGCGGGGATAGGAACATTAGTACGTCGTTGACTAGCTTCAGGAGTGCTCCGAAGAGGAACTCTCCGCCGAACGCTAAACATAGCGCCGGCAGGATGGAAGCTGGTTTGACTTCCTTATCCGGTTTGAAGTTAACGCTGGCCGATGTATTGCTGTACGTCGCTTTGGTGCCGTTCGCTCTGGAAATATATTCACATTAGACACCGTAACATTGACATTTTGATATTAAAAACGTCAAACAAGTCGTTTATTGAACAGAACCAGATGATTCCACATGAAAATTACGTCGATCGTGGTACGATAAACGGTTCCTTGAATTCATAGTAAAATATCCATTTCATCCATCGAATTAATAAACGCGTGACACGGGAGAAAACAATAAGGTAGTAATCCGAGAGCCATGATAATCAAAGTAATGTCCATTTTATAAGACGCGATATAATGAAAGAGAAAAATTTCTACCCAGAGGGACACCAGAGTAGGGACGGTATTCATCGGATCTATCGAAATCAATGCCCAATACAGATAGCTCGCTAATACTCTTTAAGTTGTGATTAAAACCAATAGACAACAGATTATGATATATTGATTAGAAAAAAAAAATCAGTGAAATAACCGTCCTTTACTGTTATCAAGTCATACCTCAAGCCGACAGCGGCGGGTCGGATTATCGATAAGTAAAAATAAATAATGTCATTGTAACGATGTTTATGTAAATATTTTTAATACGCTGTAGTGATGACTGGATGATGTTCTTAGATGATAAACGTGACATAGATCTAACAGGGGTGATAGGCTCATATATTTATATTTATATGATGATGATGATGATGACAATTGAAAAACGTGTCATGTATAATATGAACGTGATTTTCTTTCCGTTTTCACGTGTTATGATACAGTTGTGGATACGAAGCCAACGGTTTACAAACATGTGAACGGCATGCCTCTTCATAGTATAGTCTTGTGCTGTCGTTATTTTCTTTAACTACGGTTTTTTGTGTTTATATATAGAGAATCATATAAAATGCTCATGTATTAACAAATATGTTAAAATACAATGCGACGGAAACAATTTTTCCGTCGTTACGTGAATGAGATGCTGAGAAAAATATCATTAGTCCTCCTATATATATATATAATTCAAAGTTAATTTGTCATATGGGCGTGTCATACGTTTCAACAAGTGTCATTATAGCTGCTCCATCATCCATACGAAGAGGAAGCTGATCAAAGGTATGAGTTAATGAAATCTCTTTTAATTAAATTTAATACGTCATATTATTCAATCGCATATTGTTACACAAACCGACTGTTTAAGCTTCGAGTATTAAGTTAGTATAATGAAATCTAAGAAATAAAACTAATATTTTCGTAATTACTACGCGTTTTTAATTATTTTAACAAAGTACTATCCACGTTTCGGTTACTTTACAGCAGCCGTGACCTAAAGCTATATATGACAATACTCACTTTTCTCTCTTGCTTAATGTTCTCTCCCAAAATTTGTCGAATTTTGGTACGACCTCTTTGGATGAGTCCTGTGGGTTGAGGGCCCACAGGTCGCTTTCCACCAAACTCCTTCTGAATCCCGTCAACGCTAAGGGATCGAACCAACTGAAGGTCAGCCGACTGGGAAACCCTGAGGCACTCTCTGGACATTGATTCTGGTGGAAGAGGACATTTCAATTACAATAACAGATAACTCACGACTAAACAGACACTTCAAATCAATGATCGTACTGACCTTATTATATTTATAAGGCGATTCTTTCGGAGGGAGATCCGCGAAGCAGTTCAGTATGAACATTAAAATTATCAATGGATAATATATCATATAGCTAACAAAATTGTATTGAACGTTCTCGTCTTCGGCGAGCTCGTAGTGCATCATAATTTCGGATCTCAGTTGGGGCAGGCCGGCCAGTATTAAGAAAAACCAGAAGAAAAAAAGCACCCCGGAAGCTCTCATGCCATATTTCCGGTTGTAGTAAAGCAACGTCGCCGATAACGCCTGGAACCATTATAATGTTTGTAACCTTAACGTTCAATGTGTCATCAGCACTCGACTTTTAATAGCATCATTTGTTTATACATCTCTTTTTTATTTGACAGAATGACTCATTGGTCATTACGTTGACGCTCAAGTACCAACAGGCTCGTGGGTTGTAATTTTTTGTTACATCACAGCGTAAATCACAAGAACGACTTGATAACATATATTTAAACATCTATAATGCACCGCGGAACATAAAACGTTAGATTGTTTAATAAAATTTCTGTTCAGCGAACGATAATTAAAATATTTTGTCTGTGAACGTTAACATATTCGGATTTATAAGGAGAAACTTGATTTAAGGAATACTCGAAAAGGGTGTCTCTTCGAGTCGCACATCTAATACACGATGTCTTAAATGGCGTATATTTTTTGGCGCTAATATTATATTATAAATAAGTAAGTTTGTTTTGCGTTAGTATTTGTTAGTGAAATATGAAACAAAATCACGTTTTGGTCAAATTTTGTTCATAAATAGTTATTGTTGTAGAAAATTAAATAAAATATTATGCCAATTATAGCCTGCCTCAAGGGGAAGAACCGGAAGAATGACATCGTATAATTAAACAGTAAATATTTCTATTCAACAATGAAACTGGCAAACATTTATGGAAGTTTAAATTGTGTATAGATCGTCTTAAAAATTACGTTGCTCTTAAATGACTGTCTCTCATTTTTGTTTATGATTTTGATTATTCTATTCACATTCCAAACAGGTTGATACTGTTCCGTGTAGACAACAATAAATATATTAAAAGTTATAAGACTAAGGATGAAAATCCCACCAACAACGTGGTGTGAATTTTCTTGTTTTTTATTCCTTCAATCATATTTTTTCTCATCTGTGGCATACAGATTAACTATTATTTTATGTTAGACAAAAAAACTGTTAAACAACCAACAAGATCTCGTTTTCCTTAAGTTCATAGGTATCTGAGTATAACTCGGCTTATTGATTTTATACGTGTAACTTAGTATTGAAGGTAGGTTGTGTACAATATCCGTCAATATGAAACATATTCAGTTACTTACCTTCATAAAAATGTTTAAATTACGACAAATTCAAGTTTTATAATGATACATTATATAGATTATTATTTTTTTTTAAATGTGGGTAACTGTTAAAATTATTGTGAATCGAAATGGCGCAAAACAAAAACATTTAAGTCTACAACGAACTGATAAGAATTTTCTTTAAAATAAATAATTTATGATACTATATTATTTAATAAACTCATATAATAATAATTAGTATTTAGCTGACCTATAACATGTACTGTAAGGTTTAATTGTTACGTTTCAAAACAAATAGGTCACTGTTAAATAAGCAATTGTATAATTGTGTCGTCAGTAATTCTTATTGGAATATAACCTTGAATCAAATTTGGAAGTTTAAAGTCACAAGATTGAGAATGAAATTAAGTATTTTATTCATGAAGTACTAAAAGCTCTGTGTTAACTATCTATATATATATATATATACAAATAATAATAATTCAAAGTTAATTTGTCATATGGGCGTGTCATGCGTTTCAACAAGTGTCATTATAGCTGCTCCATCATCCATACGAAGAGGAAGCTGATCAAAGGTATGGGTTAATGAAATCTCTTTTAATTAAATTTTATAAGTCATATTATTTCAAATCTTTTATATGTTTCAAGATATTTCTTAAAAAAAAAAAACTCAATGTGTTAACTCTGACAAGGTCAACTCCATACTGCCAAATATTATAAATTTTGATTGTTTCATGTGACTATTATTTGTTAGATATTCTGATGCCTTTTCTAGTATAATGTTTTATGTACCATATATTTACTTGACCATTTTAGGCATGTTTTAGAAACTTATACAATTCCTACAGCAGTAGGGTGTTTTTTTTTTTTTTGGAACATTATAAGAAATAATAGTAAATTTCCTCAAAAAGCTGTTAACACAGTTATGGTGGCCTAACTAGAACAATTGTCATGCCTTTACGCAAATCATTACAAACATTGAAGCTAATCAATTAGGTTTTATTCCTTTTATGATGAAATTAAAATAATAAAAATATAATAAAATTTTAACAAAATCATAAATCCAATATGATATATTGATATTTCTAAAAAATTCACCATTTTTATAATTTATTTAACATTTAGTTGAAGTAATCAGATAAATGACTATTCTGTAGAACAACATAAGCATATAAAACGGTTTCATACTTACAAATGTAAGAATCTTCACAACGGGTGCATAATAGTCAACGTTGAAGACGGCTTCGTCTCTTGAGGACTTGTGAACTGTGACTCCCAAATCGACAAACTTCAATACAATCAGTAGAAATGTGATCACTAATTTAATTATATTTAATGCATTCCATGGTATGTTTCTTTCTTTGCTGTTGTATATGTAGTAAGCATCCAAAAGGGCTGCCACCCACAAGTATGAACAGGGTATCCATATAAGAACAGTCTTTTCAAAGCAGGGAGTGAACTCTGGATTCTCAGTGTACCAAGATAAGTTGGCATCCTAAAAGAAATATATATGTAATTTATGGAACATATAACTCTTGTAAAAATTCAGTTAAGAATTCAATATGAAGATCTGAGTGTGTCTTTTTATATCTTTGAGCACATTTTAGATATAAAACAGGTTTAATTCATAGTCATGCTTCTTTATTTGTTTAAATGTCTCAGGTCAGGGTCAAATGGTTTTATAATAATATTCTAAATAATTTTAATCAAATTGAAGTCTAGCTATTACCTTCAAGGGTATTTGAAAAAATTGCGTCAATAAAATAATTATTTATTTTTATGTTGAAGAAACGGACACTAAAGTACCCATCTAAATTTTAAATTAAATTGAAGTTCATAAAAAAAAGTTTGTTACGGAGATTGGTTACAAATAAAAAAATATTTTATTCCAGTTATTTAAAAAAAAAAACCTTTGCTAGTAGCTCTGCCAGGGTCAAAGACCTACTTACCCAAAATTTTGATCCGCAAAAGTCGTCGAGCGTCGAATTGTAAGACATTGTCACAAGACAAATATTACTATTTCCATGAAACTTTGTAAGAAGCTCCCATGTAAACCTGCAAATACCCTGGTAACGATTTTTAATTGCCTATTTCAGAAGTATCACCAACCATTCACTGTTTGCTGGAATTGCACAATTGATTTAACACTAAGAATTTGTGTTCACTTCTGGGTGCCCCCTTGAAAACCTATTCAGGTTAAATTTAATACAAAACTTACTTGTAACTAAATATTTAAAGTTATATCGAATATTAATTTTTAAAAAAGTACAACCAACCACGAACACGTTGCCTCCACTCCCTGTCAAACAGCTCACGCCTCACAGGCGCACAGAATAGTGAATACAACTACAGGCTTGAGATTAGTAAAATATAAATGTGTGCTTGTGTAAATATACACACATCAAAGAATTAAGATTCACAGTGTGACGTAAGAGATACGAAACGTTAAAAGGACACAGATGATATGACTGTTAATTTGGCGCAGACTATATCATAATATGTCCTAGTGGTTGTGGTATGCCTATAATTTTAAATTTGTACCGGTCAGAAGGGGTCACTGTTTTTTTTTTTTAACCATTTCTGAATATATGTCAAACACATATGTTATATTAAGCTCAAAACTCCTCTTTTATTATATATTAATTTGACCTTGTTACAAGTAAAGAAAACCAAAAATTTTAATAAATAATACAGATTGAAGTAAGATTACTTGAAGATTCAACAGGAGAAAGTTTGACACTACAAGTCTAACGAGTCTCAGCTGCTATGGATACATGAAAATGTTTCTTCAATAAAATTTATGTTTTCACCACTAATCTTATTTTTTTTATTAAAATTAACACGCTCCATCTTTTAATTTAAGAGTCCATTATCTATTAACTAAATAAGTTTTGTACATGTAGAAGGTTTTTGGGTGTTTTAATGGTTTATACATGATATAAAAGAGTGTAATTCGAATAGTCTGTTTGATTGTAAAGAAGTCAGTAAGGACATTTTAAGACTTGGTAGAAGCTCATGTTGCTCATATGGTTCCTAAAACGTATAACCTGTTTTGTAATCTCATTATGGACTAAATCTTCATAATTTACCGTGCTTTTTGTTCTGTTTGGATTACCGTAATGTATCCACTTTTTGTCGTCTGTGACGATTCGATATAAATACTTTACAAATACTTACAAGCTCTAGTGTTTTATTTGTTTTCTAAGACAAAGTCAATGTTTTAAACTTTTGTAACCACTCACCGCTTGATTTTTAACTCAGCAACCTCATTATACGGTTCTACGAGCAATCGATGAATGTTTTACTTATAAAAGCAAATTAAAGTCAGTACAAATAATGATTATTTGGCTCACTTTAGAACATTTTTGAATAAAATATATATTGCCGACACAAATTTAATAACATCGTGAAGTTATCTTTTTCTTTAATGAGCAAACTTATTTTAAAATTTTGTGCAATTAATTCATTTGTACTTTTATATATTGTTGTGCATCTGGGAACACAGATTTTTTTTTTTTTTTACAACAGTTAATTTTTTCTTTGACATAATTTTGTAAAATTACTACATACAGACTATATTAGAATTATATCCAAGCGATGTCTATGGACTTTCCGTCCCTAACTGTACTATTACTTGTTAGTAATGGCGGTCAACGATTTGTTGTTTCCAAAGATTACAAGTTGAAGAGTCCCTGTTAGCGCTAATATTATAACAGATAATTCATTATACTTTGAACGAAACAAGAAGAGGTTTTTTAATAACTTCATGACTTCCTTATTCATGAGCTTTTAGTATTTTAAATAGTACTGAAATTGCAGAAATATGGCCGAATATTTAGCGGCTATATTTGGTACTGAAAAGGATAAGTGAGTGCAGTTATTATTTTTTTATTGTATACAAACTTGTCCAAAGTGCTTATGAAATATTTATAATCCGATATACCTTTTAAATTTTATTTTAACACAAGATTACATGATTAATAATTTTTGAGGTTATGTTTAAATAAAAGTCGAATAATTCATCACTAAAATACTTTTTTTCTGTGTTACAGGGTAAATTGCTCATTCTATTTTAAAATAGGAGCTTGTCGACATGGTGATAGATGTTCGAGAATTCATAACAAACCAACTTTTTCGCAAACTGTGTTGCTACAAAATTTATATGTAAATCCACAAAACTCAGCCAAGTCTGCTGATGGCAGTCATTGTAAGTAGCGAATTTATGAAATATATTATGTTATTTGTAATAGAAGATTAAAATTTTATTAATTTGAATTCTATATGTTAGAATGTATTTTCAATTTATTTTCCATATTTGCAGTGGTTGTGGCAAATGTATCGGACGAGGAGATGCAGGAGCACTATGATAACTTTTTTGAAGATGTTTTTGTTGAATGTGAAGATAAATATGGTGAAATTGAGGAAATGAATGTATGTGACAACCTCGGAGATCACTTAGTAGGCAATGTTTATATTAAGGTATAGTTGTTGTTGGATAATTTTCCTTTAAACTGATTTATTTAAACTGTTTGTTTATTGAAACATGAAGAATTCAACCTCATATTTGGACTAGCTTGACTATTAGCCTCTTAACAAATGGCTATGTGGTAATTACATATAATAAAAGTTGTATTAGATTAGTTTCTCAGTAATTTATTTGTCAACTCACAACTCAATAGTTATTCCTAGAAGTACTTTGAGCAACAACACTTGAAAGAGTACCAGGCGTCTAAAGATAATATTAGAGTAACTCACCATTTGGTGAATTACCTTACTGGTGCCCTAAAATAAAAGAAAATATTTTTAAATGTATATGCTATTACACATATATTAACGGGAAAATGGTAACGGAAACATGATTTATGTGAATACAATTGATGAAGTGCCTTTCAATCGTAGTTTCGCCGAGAGGAAGATGCCGAGAAGGCTGTAAATGACCTCAATAACCGCTGGTTTGGAGGCCGGCCTGTTTATGCTGAGTTGTCTCCTGTAACTGACTTCCGTGAAGCTTGCTGTCGTCAGTATGAAATGGGGGAATGTACCAGGAGTGGCTTTTGTAATTTCATGCACTTGAAACCAATTTCAAGAGAACTGAGGAGGTAATATATATGTATCATAAAGTACTTTTATTATAGGACTATTATATAGGGTGTTCGCTCACATATGTACCTATTTAGCATATATATTCAATATTTTTGTATTCAGTTTCCATAATAATTGAGATATATCTATACTTCCTTTTTTTGAGTGTTTTTTAATTTATTTAAAGTAGGGGTGACAATCCTAAGAACAAATATATTATAAGAAACAATAATTTTAATAGAACATTTATGGAACTTTTCTCAATGTACAATATACAATATTTACAAAATATTTGTTATAATTTTTAAATATATTAATAATTCAAGACTTACAAGTTCCATCACCAAAACAAATACGTCGTTTTAGTTGTGGCTTTGCATATTAATCTCGAAGGCTAAACCAAATGATTTAAAAAAAAATTGTTAGAACTATTATTATTTTTATAATAATAATAATATATTCTGTTATAATTCCAGATACCTGTACGCTCGTCGTAAGGGCGGCCGCCGGTCCAGGTCCAGGTCTCGTGAGCGTCGCCGGCGATCGAGATCGCGCGACCGTCGCCGCGAGCCGCCTCGCAACTCGCGCTCTGGACGGTACTGAACACTATTCACACAACACAAGGTTGGAAATCACTTGACATGTACATGGTACAGTTAGAGCCTTTCATTTACAAATAATTGTGTATAAACCAAACTAACTTACTAGGTTATACAAACATTGTCGCTATATCATCCTATGCAAGGCTTAGGATGGAAACGTTGTTGTAGTAACAGTCTATCAATTATAACAATATGACATACACTATAAAGCAGTTATATCAGTAATAGTTTTCTACATTGTGAATAGTTTACGGAGTAAGTTAAGAAAATAATTAAATTCATTATATTCATATATAACAATGAAAGGCTGTATTTTAACTGGTTCATAGCAAGTGAAAACATTGTGTTTCCTAAGACCATAGTAATCACCAATACACATATGATAAACTTTGAAATAACTAAAACATGTCTTCATATCAACAGTGGAATATCCACTGCTTGTTTCATAAATTACAACCATTTAGTTGTTTTGTTAAAGTGCAGAACAAGTTGTATATCAAAGTCAATCCGTTGGCTCCTAGCAGTCAAGCCAATGGATGCCGCTGTCTGTGGTTACTATGTGTCTAATGTACTGTAATATTGTTGAGATAATGCAAAGCAGCTTATTTAACTCCTTCGTGTCTACAACTGAAGTTAATGTCAAAATAGATATGATTTAATAAAACCAACTCGTCTGATACTCTAAAGACATTATTGCAGTATATCTCTATTTTTAATATAGTTTATTTTTTAAGAAAATGTGACAGATTGCAGTAAATATAAGAATTAATTCCATAATCGACAATTTTATTTCTTGCTCGTGAAATTAGTTAATTAAAAGATATTTAAATCATTAGTGACTAAACAACAGTGGCATTGATAAGAACTATGCATGTGGCAATAATTCCTATTAGTGTTGTGTAATGGACAATCACATTGTTGAACTGACATATCAGATCGAATGGGACTTAGAAATAAGAATAATACAAATTTTATAAAAATACCCTCTATTGCCTTATCCATTCACAATACTTTAAATAAATTATCTATTATTTTAACATCACTTCTAACGCGCTTCGAGATCTGCTTCATTGTAAAGGTTTTCCCAAAATTTTATATTCTCGTCGTCAACATTGGCGACGCATGTGACTTCTCTGTCTATTATTAAGAAGTTTCTTTGTGAGTCCGTAAACGGCTTCCAAACGGCGTTAGCATTTGACGGATTACTGCAACAAGAAACACGAAATTAATGTCTTCTAATTTCTGAATTAGGGAACAACTTTTTTTTTTTTAATTCATACCCATTTGCTGCAAAATTACACCACATCTGTACAAAGTTGTCGATAATTTGTTGACTGTTGGATGTCAAAGGAACATCTTGGCATGTCACATTAAAAAGATAGTACAGGTCGTCGGCGTGACAACAACCGGATATGGAATCCATTTTATAGAACTTTTTGACATAATTCCTTTCCGTTTCCGCTGTAAATTTATACATATAAACGGGAGATGACGTGAAGTAGCTGTGGTACCGTGCAAATCTTATTATATTGTATACGAATAACCTGTCCGTCTCTAAGTTCACGACCTCCTGCAGCATGTCGGCGGTTAGAGGTTTCTCCTTAAAGTAATATTTTCGAATTTCAATATCTGCATGCCGTAGCTGTTGTTCGGTGAGTGTTAGCTTAAGTTCCCTGGGAACCACAGCGCCAGTGTTGAGTAATAGGTTCAAATTTGCTGGAAAATGTTTCCCCAGCTCCATTCCTTCTCCAGAAGTGAATCCTAAAATTATTGGAACTTTCGCAAAACATCCCGACCTCACCAGTTCCGGGGGTGGCTTGGTTATGAAATGTTCGACATCTGTTTCTGCGTTTTCAACAACTGGACCGAATAATATGCTGTCCGTTAAGTCTTTGTGTTTTGTTTCTATTGGCGGTAACTTAATGTTGACTAAGTCCGAGACCGGTGCGTTTTTCAGGAACGTAGATAACGCTTGGGGATCCTCAGTTTCCAGTCCCAATAATTTCCCCAACTGAAAGGCCCTCTCTCGAGCGTATATATTGTATGACCATTCATTGAGACACACGCCACTCTGGCAAATCGCTTTATTGAATAAGCCACCGCTCATCTTCGATAGGAGATGGTAGGACACAGACGCAGCGCCGGCGCTACATCCGAATATTGTGACATTGTTAGGATCTCCTCCGAAGACGCTAATGTTTCTTTTGACCCATTTGAGAGCGGCGACTTGGTCTTTCAAACCGGCGTTTCCCGGAACATCTTCATTGCCGACGCAAAGAAAACCGAGCACTTCAAGCCTGTAATTGAATGTTACGAGAATGACGTCATGTTTCATGAAAAATTCGGGTCCATAGAAATCTGAATTGCCAGAGCCGGTGTAAAAAGCCCCACCATGAATCCACACCATAACAGGTAGAGGTTGTGGAGGGGTGAGGGTCTTAGAATACACGTTCAGATAGAGACAGTCCTCGCTGCCGGCTTCTAAGCGCTGTAAGCGATCGTTGTATTGAGGACACACGGGTCCATGGGCCGTCGCGTCTCGGACACCTTCCCAGTCTTGTGGCGGTTCGGGAGCCTACGGAGTACATGTTATATAGCACAATATCTGCTAGTGTATAAACTATTATAAAAGCAGACAATAAATAAACGATACATATTTAATAATTGTATAATGTTGACTTTGTATAAACACAGCGTATCAATAGTCTGAACACACGCACCAGTTTTAAATATTTATATAACAGTGTTTTGCATTATATCACTAACCTTGAATCTTAGTATTCCAAGCGGCGGTCTCGCATATGGAATACCTTTAAATGCGACGTAGTCTGCTTCCGAGTCGCCAATACGAGCCCCTTTTAATTTTCCCTGTTCGACTTCCACCGTCGTCATTCTGATACTTGGCCCTTTAAATTTATAAAAATTATATATCTAATATTGTTCCAATTTATCTACTGGCTGTTTGCCGACCGGATGCAAAGTGCAGATGTTTATTTATTGATTCCCTTCATTATCGTTATTAAACATGGATGAGGTAACGCATTGAGTGGCGATTGTTCTTTTTCAATTGCTTGTTCGTTAGACACATTAGCATTAACAGTTTTAATACAAAAACCGAGGGTTAGAAGCAGCTATAGGAAATGAAATCTGTATTCGTAACTTTTTCGAAAGATCGTTTATACTACATTTTTTCTTGACAATCGACGTGTAAGTATCGTCAATTTTGTTTTAAGGTTTAAAAGCATTGATATTTTTTTATAAAACAGTTTAAATCCGTTTTCATATCTGCTAAGAAACATTCTTAGCCTTTTTACAAGCTTTTTATTAGCTTCACCTGTATGTTTGTAACCGACTTCTTTGGGCGTGATTTTAACCCACTTTAAACGGCCAGATTTTGTTCAAACTTTGTAGTTTTATCGAGGACCGATGACAATACACTAATTTCATAAAATTATTCCATTTTTCAATTTGCAAATAAGATTTTTGTTAATTTATATAATTTTCATCTATAGTCGATAAAGTAAGAAACGTAATTTATTAATTATAATTAAACGACACTGAATTAGTTAGCCATTCGCATTCGATGATCTACAATTGTCGATTAGGATTAAAAAAAAAATTAACTCAAATAATTGATTTTCTCATAAGTTACAGTGTTTCCGAAGTTTCATTCATGAAGGACAAGAATTTTTTTGGACCTATTTTGATATTTTTTTTTTTATTTCTATTGCACTAAATTAATTTTTAGCAAGTATAGAAATTATCTCGACAATAGTATGCAAAATATCTAGATTCCGTTAACTAACAAGGCTATAATACTAAAAATAGTTGCCTAAATGAGGCGAAACAAATTTTTCGACCGTAAAGCACTCTCTGATGCTTCGCAGCATGAGTCGTGCAATAGTTTGAAATTAAAAAAACAAGCTATTATAAATAAACTAAACTAAAAAGTAGAAAATAAATAATAGTTTAAAAAAAACTAAAAAACACTCTTTTATATAAAAGAAAGCGAACTAAAAAATAGAAAATAAATTGAAATTAAGAATAGTGTTAAAAATTTCAATAAATATGAATCAATAATAGTGTGATTAAAAGAAAAATATTTTATTTAAAAAAAAGCGTGGGGTGTCTTATAAGATATTATCGAAATGACAATCACTCTACTCATACCTGTCAATAAAATATTTATAACAATTGACACCAAGCACCCCACGCTTCTTTTTATTCACACTATTATTCATTTATATTTATTGAAACTGCGGCTTTGACAGCTTCACCGGGTGAGCGGTACTGAGACCAAACTACCCACAACTACATGATTTTTCATAGCCTATTTTAATCTTTGAAACTATTAACAATATAATATGTATATATATTATACCACTTCAATGTGCAAACAAACGTACGGGTACCCGAAGTTAAACGATCATTTTCTATCCTTTAAGTACCAATTCACACCTCGCTAAAGAATCCTATACTGTGGTCTCTTGGGAAAACGTCAACAGGAATTTTATTCCATAAAGAGAGCGTTCGTATTGTGACGACCTTGGAGAATAAGGGGAGGATGAAACATATGCTGATGGCAAGCGGTAAGATAATGAAAATTAGTCGGTGGCATCACGCCTTACAGTTCCTCTGATTATATCCCACTAGGTACCAACCCCTGCTTTGCACGGGCTCTTTACAAAAATATAAAATAGCCTACTTAATTTTGAGAATTATTAAGCTTATGATAAATTTCAAACGGTACGCCCAATCTAAATGATTTAAAAAGTAATATACAGATGTTCATGTAGGCTTGGAAACGAAGTAATTTATTTTGATAAGACTTACTAGCGTATTTATGTAATAGTTTTCCAATAAACGCTTTAGGAATACTAATTTTTCAAAGTTATAAAACGGATATAGTATGTTATCCTTAAGGGCGCATTTTCATTGGTCGATAAGGCCCGCATTCGGGGTGCGGGAGATTTCTGTAACGCATGCCATAGGGCCCGCAAAGAGATTATCGTTTTCACTGGTCGTCAGAGCCCGCATACGGGGTGCGGGTGATTTCTATAACGTATGCGAATACCGTTATTCCGGAATGCGGATATCACCCGCACACGTTTAACCGACCGAGTTATCGACCAGTGGATTTCATTGGTTGTTAGCTCGCATGCGGGTACTCCCCGCAATCGGGCTAACTACCGACTTATCGACCAATGAAAATGCGCCTTAAGGTATAGACAAATGCCAACGCGGACTTTTTTGTAGACCTGTGTAAGATACACAATTCAAAGACTTTAAGCTGCGTTTTCGTTAAAACCTCTGAGACGGCTCATGTTTTTTCGATATCTTCAACAAATGTCGTTAATGTACATACAAGTAAATACAAAAACTTAACAAATTATATACTAAAACCTTCCTCGAGAATCACGCTACCGAGTGGTGATAACTGTTTGATAATCAGTGCAGTAGTTTTTCAGTTTATCGCGAAGAGACAGACAGACGCTGCGAGGGACTTTGTTTTATAAAATCTATTGATTACAGTAGTTCTCGAAAAGAAATAATTAGATCCATACCGCCTGTGAGTACAGCATTATCGACAATACTCACTGCTCGTTTTTGTTTAAAGTCAAAAAATACAAGTAGTTATCCGGATTCACCAGCCTTAAGATGAGCAGTACAGCAGGGGGCCGGGCTTGAGCTTTATATAGCATCAACGTTTCCCTCGAGATACTGCCCCACTCTATCCAGCAAACCAGGTTTCATGTATGGCAATTTATCTTTGTCACCTAAGTGATTCGGAAATTTAGTATCATTGGAAATTTCGATACCAAGGATCCTAGAAGTCTTAGAAATGGTTAACGGAGTTTCCTGGAATTGTGGAACCATTGAAAAGGGTGGGAACATTTTGATTAGGTTTTTAGTGTTAGTCGCACAAACATGCGCTCGGGTCAAATCGGACCAAGTTATGCCGATTCCCTGAAGAGACCCTCGATAGAGTATTCTCGATTTAAGACACAACACAATCTGTAAAATTGGAATAACCCTTGTAGAAGGCCACTCCATTTAACCGCCCGACTGCTATAAAAAGACTACATATCATTGATTTGTAGGACAAACAAGCTCGAGGTAACAATGAGCTTTATTTCCGGAACATCTAACATCCAAAATAGCCTGTAAGAAAAAAAAATATTGTGTTACAATTACAATATCTCTTGTGGAATCCGTATGATGGTAGTAGGGTAGTTAGAAGGTCCCGCTGTCACATTTAATGTAAAGCTTTCACAATATCCAAAACTGAGTATTATCTCGTTTCTTAGTCACATAATCTCAGCAACGATGATATATATTTATATAGAAGACCATAAGTCCAGTGGCAGCGGTGATAGTCATAGTGAAGGCCAAGTCGGTCGCTAAAAAATCCTGCTCTTCTAGGCACCTCATAAGTTTCGTATGTATCACAAGATACATCACCTAAAGAGTCTAATGCTTAAACGGTGGCGAAAGGCCTATAATTCGATGATACCGATCTGTCGCCCTTCTTAGGCACAAAGTTCACGTAGACAATCTTACCCAAAAACGAATCTTGTGTGATGTGGTAAGAAGGTTCAAAAAGATGAGTTAAGATTCGACATAACTCCGGAACATATTGTATGAGCACTACCGTTGGTATACCGTTAGGTCTACTCCACATATGAACGTTTAGGTTAGATGTACTTTAGAGGGATGTGGTGAATCAGTCTTTATCTAAGGTAGTATCCAAAGATAGTAACCCGTAGATCACCTTTCACTTAAGCGGTGTGGGCCAATTACCATCTCCCTTTTACACTGTTGGTAGAGATGACTAAATAAAACTTCTTTCGTCAACATTATCAAGAGACCAGAATCTGAGACTGCCAGAGGGGTATCTTGTAAAGAGCGCATAAATTTTGCTAAAGAAATCGAATTTAGTTCTTGCAGTTCCAATTTTGTTAGACCTCAAGGCAGCGTTCAGATTGAGTTAATTTATAGTTAGGGCTGCGGACCAAATCTTGCATTCGGCTTCCTTGACTTTTTTTGCCTTTACAAGACTGATTCAAGCAAAGCCGTTTTCGTCCTTTCATTGCTCGTGAGTTTGAAATAAAGTATTCTATAAAAACCAGTATTCTGTATTGGTTCTTTGGTTCTAATTAGGTGAACAAGATTAAGAACTTTGTACTGTAAGTTAATCCCATGACGCTTTTAAAAGGAATAGGTCTTTCTTACTTAGGTGTAGGCATTTATGTTGAACATATTCAGGTTGAACTTTAATTAGTCTTCTAACTGGTTCCAACTACAGACACTACTAAGTGCTATAAATATTTATAATTGTTACTTTGTAAGTGCGTTAAGAGGTAAATGCATAAGATCGCGTATACAATATGACAATTTAAAAGTGATTTGATGTTATATTTGGACTCAATAGATGTCCGAATCTAAAATATTTATAATTTTCTATGTCATTAGTTCTTGTAAAAACACTTTTAAATTAACATCACTCATTAATAATCTTGAAAATTAAAAATGTACATAATTTTTAAATTAATACGATACGATCAGACAGGTTTTAAAAAAAATCGAGATAAAAATTCATATAAACAGACATTTCGTTTTGGTTGTCGCTGCGCTGCTAACGAGACCAGTATACTTTGACAGGACTTGAGAGGGGTGAAGACAGTAAACTTAGCAATTTGCTGGGATTTCAAAATATACATACCTCCCCGTATCACCCGAGCAGTGGTAGGTATGGCCGATGAGAATAATCCCAGTTTAAAACAGGGTTGGAAAGTCCAGGCTATGTTTTCTATGTGCAAAAATTATGTTACTTCAATCTAAAGTCTACAATGACTTTATATGTCTAACCTCTTTTTCGACGTTATATACATATGTAAATTGTAACCCTTTCGAGTTAGGAAGCACGTTAGATTACAAAATAATATATTATTAATAATTTTCGTTTGTGTGAAATATAAGGCTTAAATTATTCGTCTTAAAACTAAAACTAGGTCAATGAACAATACATGATTACCGCTTTCCTTTTCCCCGATCTATGGGATTTGCAGAATAAGATGCTATAAGAATTTTAAATTGCTACATAACGACTTCGGACTTTAGTGATTAGTCCAGTTATAAACAGTCACGGTCTTCAATATTCTGTTTACGCAACCGCTGAGGTCTACGGCTAATTAGAAATTGGAAAAGGAGCTTTACCAAGAATACTGAGGTGAAACTTAAAGATTTGGCTTCTTGCCATTCTGGTGTCCCAAAGCAGTTCTTTTTTCAGAAGGAGGTCCTAAGCGTTATTGAGAATGTGGATTGTTTTCTTAGGAGCGGGATTTGGGTAGTGATGACATTAAATACATGGCATAACCACTTTCCTGGTATAAATCTTCCCAGATGATAGTATCGAATAGGCTTTGAATGAAAAACTGGACATGCTACGTGTGAACGAATGGTGACGATCATAACTTTTAGTGGTATTCGAACTGTAGTTTTGATAATTGCCTACAGTATATGGTATCCTTTAATTTTAAGAAGTTTTATATTCTTTTCTTATTTAAGTTTAAAATTTTACCAAATAATTTTTATATTATAGTATAATAATTAAGCTATTACATCATACGTAAACGCATCTACCCCTATCGTAAGAGAGACAAAAATATATTTACAAAACATAATTACGGTGCTAAATACAAATTTTTTTTAGGAATTAAGTTGGTATATATATAAACCATATGACATTATTTTAAGTGTCGAGTTAATGTTTTTGCCATACTTCCTTATCTATTGGTTTTTATTCTGCCCTATCATAAAGGTGACCCATTATTATAAGCTCAAGACTCACTCTTCATTTCATCCTCAGTGTTACATCTATCATCATATCAGGTCGAGTCCGGGACATGTGTCCGAATAGCATCAATCACGGGGCTCAACTCTCTCATTAATACCACACTCGTTTCCGTTATTTAAACCTAGGTATAAAAATTACGTGTTCCCAATGAAAAACTTAGATAAATAAGAGAAACAGAATATTTTAGGGAAAAAAAATTATTACTTGTATAATGAGATCTAAGTTTTTCGCGAATTTTATTCATTTAAATGAAACTAGTATTTTTCAGATATACTCCGCGGATTTTATTATTTAAAAACTACATAATCCCGACGTTTCGGGTACTTTGCAGCAACCGTGATCACGGGCAGACGAGGTGTGTGAAAGGACGCGTAGTATATCCGAATAATACTAGTTTTATTACTTGTAGTTGTCAAAAATTTATTGCAATTTAGTACTCGTAAAATTATCAAAATTTATGTGAATCGTTTAAATAAACAATAAGTAATAGTAATATTATTAAATCTAATTTCAATAGAAATGTATTTATTGAACAAGTAATGTTATTTTATAAAATTGACTATGGCTAGTACTACCTGAAGGACTTTGTCAAAATGACTGTTTTTCGTTAAACTAATTGGCTGATAGTCCAAAATATTCACAAAGGGGTATCAAACAACTGCTAGAATTAATATCTAAGTACCAGGTTCCCACAACTTTATCCTAACGATATCCACATTAATTCATTAATCTATAATAAATTATAATCACTCATAAAAATAATTCTAAGAATTATAGTATATTATAATTAGTACGGCACAGATGGCGCCACTAATTATGTTAGTGCAGTAATTGTAGATTTTGGCAAATAAACGTAATTTATAACTTGTTTTCCGTATTTTCAGGAAACCATAATATTATTTAGGTTGCTGCTATTTATTATATATTATTAATTAACATTTTAATTAGACACGAATTTCAAATACCTCTCTTTATACCGAAATATGTTTCGTCAGAAAGTGTTTATATAAATAAATATATATTTTTAATATGATAGTGTTTCGTAGTGAGTAATCTATATATATTTAAACACTAGTAAAAAGTTAAAATTGTCTCAAAAAGAAAAAATCTATTACGCTATAAGGTCAAATTATTCTACATCAAATTAGACAATTGTTTAAGGTTAGCCTTTGTACGTTCTGTCAGCCAAGTCACGACAGTGGTCAGATAAAAAAAAATATTATATTAATTGTTACCTAATAGCGTTTGAAGTGTTTTTGCTATAAATTGCCGTTCGATCAGTCACCCTACAACCTATTAAGTCATAGTAAATGTGATTTGTCCGTGTCCGCTGATTTAGGTCAGTGTCGGATTAAGACTTTTGAAGGACCGTACCTTATACGTATATTGTAGGCTTACATTAAGGTCTATCATACGGAGCATTTCCTGTGTTTCATTCATAATCTTCGCATATTAAACTATTAACGTACATAGGTTATTGATCGAGACACGGGGAAAGCTTAACGGTGAAAGAAAACTATACTTACGATTTAAACCTAGAATTTGCATACTAATTCCGAAATCGACACGTGCAAAACTAGTAACTACAGATATAATCTTATTAACGAAAATTCCTTAATTCCATTATCAATCCAATTTAGATTTCGTCAAACACGTTTACTTATGATCCTTTAAGGCTTAAATATACATTTGCTTAAAGTTTAAGCAAATGCATATTTTAGGAATTATTTTTCGATCAGACAATTTCTAAGCACAAAGACCTCTCTCTCTCTCTCTCTCTTATAAAGTGGTTCTCGGGAGTCCATTGTACACAAATCCATACAGCACTGTATCTATAAAAATATAAACATAACTTACATCTGCTCACTTATTGTGAATTTAATTACAAAGATGACAAAATAACGCAGTGACATGAAAAGTATTACTATTTTTAATAAAAACTAATTTACTAAATGTTCCATTTAACATCGACGACTTTAAACATAATTAAAGATTGCAATTAATTTGATATAAATACTTTTTATATTATGAGTTAGTAACGAAGTGAGGTGTAAAATTCAATATAATACTTTTTATGTATATAAATTATTACTGATTGTTTATTAGTTATGCGACATAAAATAAACATTTTTAATCTAAAATTTGTCATAAATAATCAAAGTCCATTCAGATGAAATAAATTTAAATATAGAATATAATTAATCACAAATAACTTACCTTATACATTGAAAGGTGTTCAGAAATGTTTGAATGTCACTGTTATAAGTTATAAAACATGATTACTGGAGATATTCAGCCAACGAGATAACAAACTCTTATCAGCTTTAGATAAATGATTTTACTATGCAACTATGTATATCAAATTGAAACTTAATTTTCAATTTAAACTATCATTCCTGTTACCTTTGTTAGAGAGCAACTTCGATTTATATATTATATAAACAATGTTCAAACATTAAACGTGCATCGCCGGGGCAGTATGGTTGTATGGATAAAATATACTAACATAACGAGTGACGTTGCTGACTCCGCGATACGAACAGCTGGCCTAGTGAACCAGAATATTGATGATACAGCACAAGCAATGGAAGAGTTACAGGTTATAAGTTTTAATTATGTATTTTTTCATTGTAATATACAATATACATATACTGGAACCTCTGGCTGGCAGTAGAACAAACCCTACATGATTCATGGATGCGTATTATTGTATATATATATGTCTGTTATAGATATATAATGATATAATACAGCTATCTCTTGGTGTGCCAAGTATAGTATAGAATTCACGTAAGTATCTGAATGAGAGACGGGAAAAGTTTCGCATGTAGTATGTAAATTAGTGCTACGTACAAAGATTTTTTAGTCTAATAATACACAGCTTGTTATATTTTAGAATATATACGAAATATAATGCTAACTTATGATGATGCTTCTTATGATGCTAACATCATAAGAAATAGATAATTTATTAAATAAATGGTAAGCAGTGAAGGACTTTCTGCTTAAATAATTTGAATTGCGAATTCGTATTGACTATCTGATTGATTACAGATATGTATAATGTTTAGAGATTTGCTTTCAACGGCATAGGGTTATTTAAATTTAATAATTCTACCCTCGTAGACTTTTCAGAGAGGGATATTTGTCTGGTTTAGAGAATGAAATGTCAATGAGGAAGTAAGTAAAGAATTTCAAAGCTAACGACAGTATGTCACAGTCCGCTAGCTCGAGTACCTGTTGAATGATAATTACAATTGGCACTACTAGGCAACCACGTTTCTAAATTATAAATGCTTCGTTTCTTTACCGCCTCCTTTGCGAAAATAAATGTTTTGTGTACATTTGGAAATGATTTTAAAATTACTGTGTCTTATATCTTGTAATGACGGATGTCATAACCTAAAAATGTTCACCTCGTACTGTTGTTTGGTAAACAAACAATCGGTATTTTTATTCATGTCATTATATTCAATGAGTCCCCCCCGAACAATAAGTAGCTAACGATATACAATTCGTCCCAATGCATTATTTCATTTTCCAGTTTGGTGCGTACATTATAACGCTCTCATGCATAGTTAAATACTGTAGGTACTTTAACCCAAGTTTACAATCTCTCACTAAATACTAAGACTTTCTTGTCTTCCAATCATAAATCATCGTGCATGACGGTATCCACTTGGAAACTCTGAATGCATTTTGACGCTGGAAACTTGTGGTAAGTAAAGCCAAGTGATAACCTAATCTAACATTTAGGTTTTGTTGTATGTGATAAACACTTTTATATTTTTAAATTTGGTATTAATGAACGTGCAGAGTAAAAATTTAATTTATCGTTTTCGTTGAAAACTGTCCCATATACGCATTTTGAATGCCCAAGTGTTAGGAAATAGAAGAACTAGGTTAATTTTATGTTTTAAATATCAGAAAAAAGCTGGCTTATTAGAAATCGAATCGCAATATATATGTGTATAAGGTCGATTTTCATAAAACACATAAAAAACACAAATTTGTGATCAGTAAAACGCTTTAATTGGTTATTTCAAGATGTTCATGGAATGAATATTGTTATAACGACGCCTCCCTTAAGAGACTTTATGGATCTATATTGCCTATAAAAATGTCTACGGATCGTTTGGACCCTTCTTCATAAGCTTAAGTAGTTTTTTAACCTTAAATGTTTCAGCATATTACAATTTAAAATTTTTATGGTATATCTATAGATGTTCGGCTAAAAAAACAATTTTGATTGAAGGGGAAAGCACAGGGGTGGGACCCTCTTCCCCGCGGCGTTATTAGGGTCTTGCAAACTACAGATACTATTTGGAATTCCTTAGGGAACAAAGGGGAGCTTGTGAAATGAAAACAGTTCATGTGAAAATGCTTTCATTGCTTTTTCCGCGGCGCCACAGGCGATTCATATGTTGTGGTGTTTCTCAGATAGTGCTCTTTTAGGGTGCACAAAATATCATTGTGTTCGCTCTGTGGGAGAGACAGGAAATATATATCGCTTCATTGATTTGCTGATACTCTTAGAAATAAAATCTTTACTTGGTGGATTACACATCCTCATATATGTCGAAAATATAATACATATCTTCAGATTCGACGTACCTACCTATAACATATCATATCCGGTAGTCAGGTAAAAATGTCATATATTTTGATTAGGGATGATATAAATGAGGGTAGCTAAATATTTCTACCTATAAATTACTCTCACAATCAAAAGAATTTATTTAATTAACACTGCCCCGGGATCCGGATAACATTGCTGCTTTCGGACTTAAAAAGCAATTTAAGGAATCTGTACAGACAATATCAAAAGACATATTATAGCATATTATATAAGAATTTTTCTTTAAAAACTTCAATTTTCCTAATAGTGATATGCATAACTTAATTCAAACAAAGTCTCCCTATTCAAACTGAAAAAACGATGTAAGTTGTTCAGTGCATGTATTTTTTTTGCTTGCTAAGATATTGCAGTTTGATATGAGTGGTTACATGAGGAAAAGTATAAAAACAAGAGTTTCCATAACCTAGAACTGTGTACAAACTGCGAACGCGTAGGTTCACTTAACGTATTAAAAACTTTTATTCCTCGACTGTTATCTTTTCATTGAAACGCTAATTATACAAAAATGCAAGTTCTTTTAAATCTAAAAGTTCACACAATTCCAAACCTTGCATTAAACTGCTCCATGTTCGGAAAATGTTTCTTAAACTCATAATTTTCTTCGTCGGATCTCCTCGTCGGCACTTAAATAGTTAAAACTAAAAGTTTAGAAACATTCGCGTAAATCTCATAAAAATCCGATGTTTTTTTTTGATTCACATAAAGCGCATCGAAATATTATTTTCAACACAAACAAACTTCCATGTGTATTGCACGAGCACACATTTAAAACACATACAATATTAACTATTTGCATTGAGTGCTCACTTGTTTATTAACGTCGAGTACTTTTCTGTTCGTGTATATAGAAATATGAATTTATGTATATTTATATTGTTATTAATTTTATTATGAATGTAGAGTTTTTGAATTATGCTCCTACTATGAGTACGTTATATCAACATTTAACTATATCTATTTTGTACATTTTATACATGTAGCCCTTGAGTGTGCATGTTAAAATAGTGTATCCTCTATCGTCATATTCGCATTTCAATTGACTCGTTGGTAAAATGTTTTTGAAGCACTACTATCAGTAACCTGTTATAATTCATCATTTGTAACTAGTCAAAATGTTAACAAAAGGCACCATAATCTGGGCGACTTGCATTTATAATAAAACAATGAAGAATGGGCTAAAGCATGTAAAATTCTACCTACTTTCCTTTTGTACGATTACTTAAGAAAAGTCTGATTCTTTAAAGATAAATTGATATCATTAAAGAATCTATATAATTGTCTCTGATATACGTTTATTTGTGTATTTATAAGAATTCTTGGAACATTGAATGTCTGTTTATTGGCACGCATAATGCCTTGAACCTTTGATAAGTCACAAACAACTTTCGCTCCCGTAATGTACACGCCAAGACAGCAACAGAATACCGCTGATACCGACACTGTAATTGTTACTAGTTAGATGTTTTAAATTTTCAATAGTCTTTTGCAGTACCGAAATATGTTAATTTATAAATACCGTACAGTTACTAAGCTCCTGAAATTTTAAACTTTATATTTAAAATACTGAATAAACTTGTGAGACTGTATTAAATTACTTTCATTTAATTCATTATATATATTTTTAATACGGACAAATATATTATACTCTTGAATTTATACTGTTTGAAATTTATGATATTATTTTTATTGTTAAAAATATTGAAACGAATTTAATCGAAACGAATGCTATCGCGAGTGACATTGGTTATAAATATCGCTTGGTCAGTCGTTTACTTCAAGAAGCTGGTTTCTATTTACGGTGTTAAGTATAAAACCGACTTTTTTATGGAAAGGTATTTAAAAAAGGAACACCTGTCTGATCTTTACTGTTCGGTCGATACGCTACGTTCATCTTATATTTTTGTCTTAAAAACTAAAATATAAGACGAAACCGTGATGTCCAAACAGAGTTTTTTTATGTACTTTTTTCAACTTTTACGCTGATTGCGAGTCGGCATCACAAATCACAATCATGTTATTAATCTATGTTAACGATTTTCATAGATACAAACAAGCTCAAACATAGTCCTTGCTGTATTAACAAATAAATAACGAGTATCTAGTTTCCGTAAAAGTGGGTGTATGTTAAGGTGTATGTAGTTTTATATTTTTTTATAATTGAGTATTAAAAATATTATTAAATTTTAAATACTTACTATAGGTCAATGTGAATGAGTTATGACTCTGACAGAGGATATTTGTAATATTTTTTTTTAATATTTGAATATTTTTAACACCTGTTTTTTAGATTCGCCGGTTTAAATATCTTCTCGAATAACTATATAATACTGAATGAAATTCATTATGAAAGATAATTAATACAATGTTAATAAATAAATCAGTATTTAAATAACAAAAATTAAAATAGCAAATGACAATTAAGGCTGGTGTGTACGCAGCAGGTTTTCAATATTTAACTAGTGCATGGCGCGTTTTATAATTATGCAAATGGGAGGGATCCCCTTATTATTGACATTTGATGTGCTCTTCAGCATGAGGCACGAATATGAGCAGTTGCATAAATTTGGCCAATTTGACACGGCCTTTCGCGAGGGGATGACTGTTGGACTTCGTGGGGGTGTACTCGACCCTCGAGGCATCTCTGGTTCCCCCACAATCGTCGTAATTGCGCAACCATCCCGCCCTATTACAAAAGATAACTATTACGGTTTTATTAAGATCAGTAACCGGCAAAGGGATATTCATAATTTAATTACGACCGAAATTTATTGCGAGACGAGAAAGCTGTTTGATTATTTAGTTTCTAGGGTGATGTTTATGAAGCATGAATAATGTTTTTGTACCATAATATAACTACAGACGGAACATGTCTCAGCTGCTATGATAATGAGTACTTTAATTATTCACATTCGTGTAAAACAACGATAAGCGTAATAATATTAAAAACTTTGAATTTACAATGTTACAATTGAAGCCGACGCTGTGCCGGTTCAATATCAGAGAAACCGTAACAAAATACGTTGCGACATTAAAAAGAAAGTAGCGGGTAAACGGTTAAATCAGAATAAGTATGAAATGAAGCCTCCGCGACTATGTTTTGTAAAATAAATTAATTATGAACATATCAATATGTGAATGAATATTTTATGCGAAATAATTAAACTTGCAAATTCATTAATTAATTTTTTTCCCCTATAATTTATCAAAAATGTGTATTTCGGGAAACAAAGGGGCTGGTCTAGTGTGACTGGATACGAATTAAGAGGACTTCGTATTTTTAAATCCATTTTTATGGACGTATCCATTGTGTATTTGTATAGGGAAGACCTATCACCTATGTTACGTCAGTTCGTTTGATAATACAAACTCCAGCCAGGAATATATCCAGTTCGATATCAAACTTGCACTGGCTAGTTGAAACAGTATTAAATAACCTGCAACAGGTATCTCTAGATATAGCTCAGGGAAGATCTCATTACATCTTGTTTAATACTCTGAGACGTATCGATTACTTTACCAAGAGATATCGTCTAAATTGTAATAAGTCTTCTCGTAGAAGCTTCACAAAAGCAAGATATCTCGTTCTATGCGAGAGTTCTGGTTATACACTGTAAGCGTAATATTAACTAGGTTATCAAACTAGAACTGAAATATGTTGCTTGAGATTAGTGAACGGTAAACTCGGTAGAGATTCAAAGTGGATATTATATCTTAACAAAACTAAGATCATTTATATAACAATGTAGCAAAATATTTTTATGACAACAAAAAGTATTCCTTTTCTTTCTTTTGATAGTGTAGGGTTATTTACAGTTCGTTAGGAAAGGTTGATTTTATTTTTATAAAAAATATAACACAAAATATTTCTTTCAAATATAATTTTCAAATATAACTAATCCGTTCTGCGGCGACAGGCCGAAAGTTTAACATTCGTAGTCAGTTGTTGTTCTAGTTAAGTACCTACCTAAGCTTTTCAGCGTCGTTGCTTTGAGGTCTATTCTAAACACTAATCTCAGCTGTATGAAAAGGTTATTCCCTAGTGTAATAGTGGCAAAGACTTCCAGTGTAGCTTATTTTTCTTCTCTATTACTGGAGTCCGAGAGTTTGGCGAGCTGACGTATCCTACAAAGTACAAACATCTTTAAGAATATATACCTAAGTAGGAATTTATTAGCTTAAAGTCAAAAAGGAAAAAACAAAGTGGATACTTAGGTCGTAATAGAGCAATATATTTGTTTATCGAGTTTTAATCGTGGGTAGTTTTTAAAATGTATGTCGACTTGTTCCTTATGATCTCTAGCTGCTAGATGTTTTGTCTTACAATCAATTTACCAATGAATCCACGGTGTTATTGTCGGCTGACTTTGTTTTTCTTTCAAAATACTAGAAAAATTATAATCCGACAAATTTTCAACTTCTTAGTTGAAGTGACTGAAAAAAATATTTTTTTTCTGAGTCGCAGCTGATGGTCGCGAGTATTCATGGTATAAGTGCCTTATGCGTTTTACGATTTTTCGATTAGAAGGCAGTTGATCATGAAAATCTGTCCCTGGCTCCTGGACTGCGCAAGCGCAACAAAAATAATTAGGTATGTAAACAAGCAAATGGTAGCCTGTTAGCACCGCTCATCTCTTTCTCTCCTCTTTCACACTTACTCGATACAGATTCACACACCTCTTTCTCACTCACTCGAAACAGTTTCATAATTGTCTGTCCCGCTCGTCATCGTTTGCTAATATTTGTAAATAGTCGTAAAAGTATTCAAACGCTATTCGGCACTGCACTCCCGAACGGCCGTCGATTAGTACAGTGATGAGTGATCAGTATTCAGTCAGCGCACCGCACGCGTCTTGAACAGATGTGTATAGCATAGATGGCTATTGTCGCCCAATCTCGAAGATATCGAACTAGATCTCGTCATATTATGCTTTGGGATTAATCTCGAAAAATTACAGGGGGTTTTGTAAGATCGGGATTGCATTTCTTAGCTGCAATAGACCTTTTTTGACAATCATAAAAACAAATTATAATACTAATTAATAAAAATATAAAATATTAATAAAATAAACAAAATATACCATTACTTAATGTAAGTTTGTGCTGACACACTTCATCATATTTTCCCGTTGATCATTCCATAGACTATTTAAATATTATAATGGGCAAAGATTTAAGAACGAAAAACTGTTAACTCTCCGTATGTAGTATGGTGCAAACTTAGTGTATGCATATAGCTTTACGAGATTTTTTTTATTCCTACCGCGCAGGCTACTCCATGTACTACAGCAATAATACGACACGAAATAGATGGAATAATTAAAGCGATGTAATAAGATTTAATATGAAAATATCTTAAAGAAAAAATAATACTAACAAAGCTTGCTTTCTTTAGTGTCTTATGAATGATTTTATAAGCTCAAATAATAGTCACAGAGCCTGCGAAATAAATAAGAAATATAACTACATCTTCCCCTTAATAATGAGTGAAGCGTGTATAAACACTTTCCTTACCCCTCGAACAAATAAACACTCCTCTCATATTGATCTCCTTATATCAAAGTAGATATGTAATTATAAGCACGTCTACTAACCGGCATCATCTAGAAAATACCTTTTGAATATTTTTAAAACATAATCAAAAGGTTTAATGCTTTATTACTCATTCTCATGTTATTATTACAGTAGCTATTGTTACCAGTGTTTGTATTATAACGAAATGTAATTTCTTTAATACGCGAACTCAAAGAAATTGTGTTACGCGACATAAAATTAGCAGCAGAATCTCTTAACGAATTCGCAGCTATTTAAGCGGAGGTTGCCGTAACGATACATGGTTATATAAAGACCAAAAACGTATTTGGCAAAAGAATTAAGAGTAAGGAACAGTAAGCAAAATTAACAGAGAACCATGAAAAGTAATAGCATTCATACAGTATTTCTTTGTCTTTAGGTGACGGCTTGTGATGTGACAAAATTCGCTAAAATTCATTGAGCAATCGGAAGTTCTACCCGATATTTAAAACAGGAAATGATTTCTAAACAGTAATTAAGATTTTTATTACTATAACTAGTCGAAATAACACTACATACATGAGTGTTTGTGAAAGTTGGAACCAACAAATTAGTTAGGACACATGCTTGTGTCACAACTTCGGTAAATAAAGAAAATTAAATGAGGTTTTAATCACTGTAACACATGAAATATACAGATTATAAACTTCTTGTTCAGATAAATTTAGACCTCAAAGAACTATTAACACACATTGGACTAGTTACCTTTAATATTAGAGATTTTGTTTGCTAGGGTTATTATGTATACGGCAACGACCTAAAATAGTTATATAAATACTTTATTAAAGTTATATCAATAAGCAAACCATTATTAGTCATATTACATATTCTTAATGTTCACCAAAAAAGTACAAAAAACAAAAATAAGCGATGTATAAATAAACTTATCAAAGGGCTGTTTTAACGCCGATTGGCGATTTCGTCCAGACAACCTTTTTGTTGTTAAAGTGAATAGCTCTAAGCAGAAGGTTGTGGGATCATATTCTATTTATAGTAATATCGCTGGCCTGAATTGTTGTTTGAAAGCATTTTAATGCATAGAAAAGTAAAGGTAAAATTCTCGTAAATGCTACTGCATTCAGCACTGGAATGTTTGAATTTGTCACGCGTAGCTGATAAAATCTTTACTATCTGTTGGTGATCACGAAGATGTGTTGAAAACTAATTATAATGTTATTGATATGATTTATGAAATGACGTAAAAAACATAAACGATTGATCATTATCATTTATGACAGTAAAAAAATATAGTGCTGTTCTAACTTCTTCCAATGTTTTATCATATAAAAGATGTGATATAAATATAATGTTTCGTATTAATTGAAACAGTGAATTGAAAATGTTTTTTTTTTTTATATAAATTATAAAACATATTGGCTTGATAGACCTAATTTACGAAAAATTGGTTTATCCACTAAGGCAAACATATGAGCTAAGGTAAAAGATAAGTGTTGCTTTAGTGTATCTCTTATAGGGGATGCGTGTCGGTGAAAATTAGTGCAAAGCAAAATTTGCATGGATGCGGGATTGAAGGTACAATTAATTAAACATGAAATGTTTAATTTCTCCATATGTGTATGCGGGAAGTGTTGTTGTGATAGCGTCTTTTACTTCCAAGACAGTCATTATAATATAGTAAGATTAATAAGTAACTTATAACAAAAGTAAGATGATCAAATTGATATGAATATGCTCTAGTGTTACCGACTATTTTACTTAATTTAATATATTTGCAAGTTTGATCTCAATCTTTGTGTGTGTTGTCTGTAACGTCGTAGCTCTCAAACGGATCTACCGATTTCTATTGATTTTTTTTTCATTTATAAGACTGCGGGTTCTGAGCTACGTTTGATTAATTTCAGTTATCAATAAAAAAATCCTTATTAAAGCGGAAAAATATTTTACTTAAAAAAAATAAAATATTATTGTTGATATCGGTGTTTTCTAGTGTAGAAACAAAAAGTCAACCAAACAATTTAATGCACATAATTGATTTTAACTATGAAGATTTTCAAACTTAGGAAATACGTAATTACTTGTATCATGTATGCAATACTATGAAGTGCGTTTAAATTAAAATTTTAAACAGCTTTTTTATTTATTATACACATTTATATACAAATAAAATAAGAAAGACACATTATGTTACCTTGCTAAAATAAATGGAAAAGTTTCTCCAAAGAAAAAAGTAGCATCTTTATGATAAAAACGCGGAATGCCTTGTAACAACTTGTAGGTGAGATCAGATTGTCGGGACGAATAGACACAGGGTTGTATTTGACTTTGTGGTAAATTGAGGCAAGTTTGAGTTTCATAGAACCTCATATAAGATCAATAGAACCCACAAAGGAGTTATAACACTATGTACATTTTGTTTTTTAATCTATGGACATACTTATGTGAAAACAATTTTTATCTTACGAGTTTTTTTTTATATACAAATCTTCAATGATTGTACATAGATATTGTCATCGTTTAATCAGAAGACGTCCGCCCACTGCTCTACGTTTGCGTATATCTCGTACAATTAATTATTTATTATGCAAATATTATAAACAAGTAGGTAATTATAGAAAAGCATTAATATCGTAATAATTCCAACAATAAAAACACAATTTCTATGTAAAAAATATATATTAACAAAACACAGAGAATAATTGTTTTCTAATGTAAAACGTTCACTCTGATGCACTTTTTTATCTTCAGAGATAAAACTCGCCATAATTAATATTAGAATCCTTGCCACAAGTTTCATACTAAATACGGAAAGTTTATAGTTTTCTATTTATAAATATTTGAAACGACAGTAAATACTAGAAACGGTCCGTTTGTCGTGTGACGTTGCAATCGTGTAGTGTAGAGAGTAATTGTGGCTTAAGTACATTTGTATAGCGTAATAAGTTTATAGTAAAAGTAAGTGGAAACATGGATCATATTGAAGTAATGCTTGTTTTGACAGTTTTGTTACTTTTTTCCTATTTAATAGCCGAACCACTACTTAGTTTATATTATCTAACACGGACACTCCTTCATAAATGTTCAAACATTCTTGTATATCGACGTTTATACATGAATGTAAAATTTTAAACTTTTTATTATTACGTATACAGTAAATAATGTCTAACATATGAAGATATATTTAAAAAATTTACATTTATAACATTCAATTTACTGTTTAGATTAGATAAATACGTTGAAGACTTATGCGAGCTCTTAACTCAAAGAGTGGGAGGTATAAACAAAATGGCGGCGCTGAGGAAGGCGCTTAGTACGTATGATTATTATTCACATCTCGTATGCCCGTGCTGTAACTTAACCGAAACGTCGAGAGTATGTAGTTTACAAGAAAAAAAAACGCGTAGTACTTTCAAAAATAATAGTTTTATATCAATGTATGATTATTATCTGGGAACATATGGTACACGCCTCGAATCTAGTCATGTAGTAGATGAGATTCGTAAATGTTCTCGATTTTATTTACAAACTTTTGTAATCTATTTACGCCTTATAAAACACACATTTCACATCCCTTATATTTATTATTTTGTCATTCATTACTCAGCCGCTCAGAAGTTGCTGATATTATTCATACTTTGAAATATTTTACAGGACGTAAAATAAATATATATGTTGCTGGACAACTTTAAGTGATAAATAAAAAAAAAACATGTTCTTTCTATACAAAATCCTATATTTCTTCTCAGATTCATCATAATACATTCATTATGAGTTCCTAGGTGGCGGTACATTTGCTAATAGTCCTGATTTAATTAGTGAATAGTGTGTTGCCTCATGTATAGATGGTCGCCGTCTCTGTAGGGCAGATATCAATTCATATCTTTGTATATTATTTTGTATCTGTTATTTCACTGGTTAATAAATAAATGAATAACAAAAATTCTTATTTATTTCTCTTCTGAATACTGCAAACTGTTTACTACAAGTAACATAGTTTTCATGAATAATTTAATTAATTTACACAGTTAATGATGAATATAACGAATGTCTCATTAACATCAGATCAGAATATTGTATGGTCATAGTGAATATGGAAATATATACAAAAGGAAATGATAATATGACTTTGGCACGATGATGAACAGTCCTTTAATATAAAAGTAACAGCTTTTCACTAACCACATAAAATGGAAGTTTAAGCTATACCTAACCAAAATTTGCAATTTTTAAATGACTTGTTTGTTATGTATTTAGAGAGGAAACCTCTTAGCATTCGATGGATTCACCGTGCGGGTGCCGGGTCCATCACGTAGCAGGGAGAGGAGCTTCAACAGTACCTGGGATTTGAGACCTAGGTGTAGGTTTAAGGGGCCCCTATCTAATGTGCGTTAAACACTCACCTCCACTGTCCAAGCTCCTCTCCCTACCTAACCAAATTTAAAAGAAATATTATATAAATATATTTTAAAAACGCCCGAGACGTGAATGGTTTAAACACTGATGCTATGACATAATTTTCTTGAAATGAAAATTAACTCGATGGTTTATGCCAATGGCTTAACTATTATCAATCTGAAATAAATATAAATAGCAGAGTGAATTTTACCAAATCACAAGTAGTAATATTATTTAAAAAGTTTGTGACATTATCAATTACTATTTTTTGTGAGCTGGTGTCCTATTGTTAAAATTGTAATTTAAATGGCTCTCAAGTACGGACTAGGCATTATTTACATTCATGGTATAGATGTGTTTGTGTCTAAAATGTTGTCATTTGATTGCAATTTATTTTCCATGCATAAAACATGACCTAATATAGCTACACACATTATTGTATAAGCTCTAAATGTATTGAACTCACTTGCAAGAGAAGAAACTTCAGTTGCCGGTGTTGATATTTCAGTCTTCATACAGTGCCATCGCTGTTGAAGATATAGTTGTGCTCATTTAAGCTTCAAATTGCATGCTCAATATTATGACTCCTTATCTTTCGTACATCTAAGAAGTAATAGATACCAATAAAAAAAAGGTTCCAATATTTAGTTACAAAGTGTAATAGGTATATAGAATGATTACTCACAAGATCTAAATATTATAAGCAAATGTAATTACTAGGTTTTCTATGCCTTCTTACATAGTAATATAAAATATTTCCACTACAAAGAAAATGTGTTACTAAGTACTAATAACAAATATTAATACTCAACGTTGATTTCTATTCAATCTTGTTCACTTTAAACTATGTTATTATGTTCTATGACATCAGTTGCAAATTAACAAACTTCTGTATTAACAAATTTATTGTTAGGTTTCTTCTTGGCTCTTGCGTAAAAACATATTTAATTGGATGCATAAACAACATGTTTTCCTTGTTTCAGTAGGGACTTGGGAAAACTTCAAAGATAAGTTTAAGTTTAAATTTAGGTATTCGAGACTCTGGCAGCAGTTAGTCTAAAAGGCCGTTTGTTGGCACTATTTTCATTTCGTTTTCAAAAACTTAACTCTGCTAGATCAAGACTGCACTTTAGTATATAAGAAAAACGTTCAAATTTCGGTTTCAGGAAAACACACAAGCAATGTTGCCATTGATATTGACTAGTAATTTACTTGTTAGACTTAAGAACCCCTTTTTATAGTATTAATATTCAAAATTTGCATGCATTCACTAGAGTATCATGGAAAAAATAAAAAACAAATAATAATTTTTGATAATTTTAACTATGACGTCAAGCAACAACACTGATAGCTTGGGTTCATGGGACGCCTATGCGACGCGTCGTTGTATTCTTTAGAGTTTAGTTTGAACTATTATTACTCTGTGGTATTCGTAGTATTGTGTAAACACGAAACAGTGAACGGTTGTTATGACGTTTACAATCGCTCGTAGGGCTGTAGTTAATAGTAAAGAATCGATTAAATAATAATCGATTTCTTTTTATTCAATATTAATCGATTCGGGAATAATCGATTTTAAGAGAAATAAATTGATTGTTGCGCATAATTCATTTTTCTATAATTAAAAAACCTACATGCTTTCATACTCCAATACAAAACCTAAGAAATTGATATTAAGATTTGTCAAATATGTAATAAAATAATATGAATTACAATATAATCAATTCAAAACTAAAATTCAAAGTTAATATTCTTTCAAATTTTCAACGTAAGAAACAAGAAAAAGAAAAGGAATTTTTAGTTCTTATCTTTATAACGAATTTAAATCGAGCTTTCCCATACGTTTCATAGATTTATGTAATCGGTTTGTTATAAAATCGATTAATATTACTGTTAAAATCGAATAAAAATCGATTATAAGAAAATAATAATCGATTTAAAAGAGTCAGTGACTCACTCGTCTCGCGACCGTTGCCCATGACATACACTATGTGGCGGGAACATTTGTTATGTGTGTGATGTGTGATTGTTAAGTTCGAGTTTAATAATTAGTGGCAAACTTACAAAATGAGAGTGTCTATGATTTTATAAAAAGTGAAATAATCTTTAAGAAAGTTTTGTTGCGTCACCATGGGAACCAACTGGTTGCTTTCACCGTTTACTTTACTCATTATTTGCACAGGTAAGCGGCAAACTAAGTTTCTTACTTTCTTTCGGTATCTAGTCGCCTTCGCTGCCTCGGTAAAACTACAATTTAGGGATTATACCTGTCCTTTTTTACATAACTGTTTGTAAAGTAACTTAGTTTTTGAAAATAATGGAAAGATAAGAAAGGTGCCAGCGTGCAGCTGGTGCCTTCAATAATATATTTATGAAACTTTTTTGTGTTTAGAACGTGCGGTTCAATTTTTAAGATGCATATATAATTTTTGTTGTTTGTTTACAATACATTCGACTAAGTAGATATTTAATAAAGCTGATTAAAGTAGATATTTAATTAGCTTCTGCGTTATTTATACATGATGTATTTGCAAGAAATTATCTTTAATTTAAACTTTTATTTTGTTCATCTCCTCAATTATACTAGATTTGCAGCTGTTGAGAAGTTTCACAATCAATTTCATTTAAAATTTGTATGTACGAAAGGTTTAACCCTACGAAACCTTGAGAGCTAAAATATTAATGAGATCTAAGATTTTCGCGAGTATTCATTTAAATGAAACTAGTATTTTTCGGATTTACTACGCGGATTTTATTATTTAAAAACTACATAATCCCGACGTTTCGGTTACTTTGCAGCAACCGTGATCACGGGCAGACGAGGCGTAGTAAATCCGAAAAATACTAGTTTCATTTAAGCTAAAATATTAAATGAATATTCTTCCCATTTCATCCTTTACTTGGGTTGATATTTTGTAAGAAAAATAATACATTTGTCTGCAGTACCCGTAAGAATAAAAACTAAAGTCGTATAGCCTGTTTAAGACGCAAACCTGCATGAATAATGCCAACGAAATGTTACCAGCACGTATCATGATTCATGCCAGATGTTAGTATTCGGTTAGGCTTGGATTGATTGTCTGTGAGGGATAATTTAGATATCCCACTTCCTAATTCCTTCGTCATGAGGCCAAACTAATTTATTTAAGAAAAATTGATAAAAAAATGATCTTCTACGGTGTTAAACGTGAATAAAAATTTTGTTACACGCAAGCGTGCGTATCCACTATTCGTTCCATGGAACGAATCGCAGCATGTTACTGGGTACATGAATGACCAGTAAGAAACGTTCGTTTCAAAAATAATGGACCTCATTGGTCGATTTTCGTTCGCTCAACGTTTGAATACGTCATACAACACTTCGTTTTACGGAGTCTAATCTCATACTATTTACATATTAACTTTATTTATTTAGTCTGTGTCTTCTGTATAATTCTTTTTATTCGTAACAAATGAATAGTATTCATATTTCGATAAAAAATGAACAAAATTCTTTGCTATGTTCGTTGCGATCAGTTACAGAGAAAATTAAAAATATCGGAAAAACTACGTGAATTGAAAGTAGGTCGTTGGAGTATTTTGATGCGGATTACAGAACATATCGTGTACAACTATAAAGTTATAGCAACGTAATTTAACTATCCAACTAGCTGACACATCTTAATTATGACGATGTTACACAAACGACCTGTCAAAATACGAACTTGCCTCGTTTTATCAGACGTAAAGTTAAATAATTGTACAAAATACCTTTCATTATATGACCTTAATTCTCTTTGTACAGCATTCACACTAACGAACGTAATTAGTTAATTACAACATTAATAAATATTAAAATTTACCGGAATTTATAATATTAGAACGAGCAATTAGATAGATGTGTATATATAAAGGCTCCATAGTGTTTGTGGCTTTACAAACGTGTTCTTAGAATATGAATCTAATTTATCTATCATCATTTCTTGTCAAACGTTCCCCGTTATTTAATTATATATGAAGTCGTATCGAATTATAAATAATATTCTGTATATAAGTACATATTTAAAATTCAATTTTTATTATTGTACACGGGTAACACTTTGTTCGTTCATGTATTTATTAATATTATACAGAAATTCGTATTTTGTTTTGTATGATACTCCACTTTTGTTGGAAATTAATATGAAAAAACTGTCGAATTTTTTAGTTTTAAGAATATTTGTCAATAAATCTTTTCGTGAAGATCGAGGTGAAATCTCTTAGCATTCAATGGATTCACCGTACGGGTGCCGGGTCCATCGCGTTCAGGGAGAGAAGCTTCAACAGTGCCTGGGACTTGCGACCCAGGTGTAGGTTAATGGGCCCCTATCTAACATGCGTTAAACGCTCACCTCCACCGTTCAAGCTCCTCTCTCTACCTAACCAAATTTGAAAATAACCTACTAGGGCTGCCTTCGAAGTACGTTCCAAGAATGAATTGATATTAGTTCTGGACAGGCCCAGGTCTTTTAGTAGGTTGTAGAGAGATTTTTCCGTAATACCTCTCGCTCCCACTTCTACCGCGTACAAACCCACGACGAACCTATTTTAGTGAGTTCGTTAGTGAGGTCGTAATATTAATTGACCTTGATAGTATGGTCTTTGGGAATGTTGGTTTCCCAAGGAACCATAAGCTCAATTATCACAACGCGCTTTAAAATTCGCGAATACATAAATATGTCTGTCAGGTCTGGAGGACGACGCACAAATATCCTCTGGAATGCTCTATTGTTTATCATACATATCCATTATTTTGATCCAATCCCAAGCCGCTTTAAGGATAGAGTAAGGCTTGACTCGACTGTACTGCTTGCTTGGCTTGACTGTAAGGATAGAGTCATGACGCTTTTATTGACCGCTATCCAAGAGTACCCTATATCCCACCAGCAAATGCTTAGCAATTCCAACTGCCTTCCCACAGATATAGCAAATATTTTCGTTACCTTTACCCCATGTTACTAAATTACTCTGATCTGGGAGAGTCTTTTAGAACGCATTGAGATCAAAATTTTAGCAATGCTGGCGACCAATCATGAATTAAGGTCCGCTATTTTAATGCTAATGGGATGCATAAATTTCCTATGTCTAACTACTCGTTCCGCATCTCTAAACTAATTGCATGGATCTTATATTTAGCATTCTCGTCTTGCCAAGTAAAAAACTTCAATATATCCGTATCTTGGGTTTCCTTAAATGATCCTTACCCTACTCTGTTACTTTGTGCTCCTATCATAAACTGCTTATGGAATTGAAGTTTAGCTCTGGGGCATCTTTGTCTTTTGGGAGCGTTGTAACGACCTCATCATGGGATTTCTCCAGGATATATCTCGTGGAAAGTCTTACGACCTATATTGTCAATCTTACGACCAAGAAATTTAAATGGTGCATTTTTTGTAAACGTAGAAACACATTGACCGTGACATTTTTTTGGTTTTGTCTAAAATATTTTTTTCTCGAATACTTAATATCTTCATAGTATAATGTAAAGTTTTTTTATTTACTTATTATTTAAACCCCAAAAATAATATTCAAAAAGTGCAAAATAAGGGAGCGAAATTCAAACATACAAAACGGGCCACCGTTGGTCGAACGAAATGTGACGTGATTTGATACGGCATTGCATTCATCAGCGTCGAAACTCATACTGTTTTACAAGTTTTTGTGAAAAAATAAGTAATTTAAACGTGTATTCTTGTGTGAAGTTCAGTTTACATTTGTAGTGAATATAGGACAACGACTTGAGCTGGTTTTGTGAAAAAACAATCCGATAATCTATCGGAAATAGATATATGCTGACGGTACATTTTGCATCTAATCCCGATTTTACAAGCGCAGAGATCAGAGGAGTAAAAGCTGCAAGGTAATTATTTTGTTTCACAATATATTTAAGTCCATAATATAGATTTTTTATTCATAATTGCACAGAGCAGTTTACTTATAATACACCAAAACATAACCTATACATATCCAGTTGTCATTAAAATTACTCTGAAACTTTTATTTTGCATCTATAATAATACATGTTTTATTATTGAAGTTCACCCAAGTATAATCACTTCGACTTTGTGTGTGTCTGAGGTAAATATAAAATGATTAAATGTTTATAAATCGATACCCTGATTTACGTGGACTGTTTTTGAGTGTTTATAAGTACTTGTCTATTTCAGGTCTTAACGAGAATCTTACGGTGATTCAGCAGTTGGACAAGTCCAAGTAAAACGAGATGGAGACTTATGTGTTGTTAAGGCATAAAAAATTCGTAAAACTACATCAATAATAAAGTTTTTATAGAAAGTTATAGCTACTGAACATTTGTTGTACGTTAGGTTAATTTTAAACCGAATTTTCTAATGTTCAATAGCTAATGCAAAACCTTATTTTTACTAATACATAAACTTACTGTGATAAATAAAGTATACTAACTTTAAAATGGTCTTCACAACAATATAAACTCGATTACGTGATATATTATCCCTTCTCATCACCTTGCACCAACGTTTTGATATTTCACTTGAAATACGAAAAAACACTTAGTCGTCTGTTTTTTTCGAATAGTATTTGTGCACTCCGGTACTATACAATACTTATAAGATAATTTTTTGGCTTCTTCCATCGTTTTAAAGTTATTAAAACTGTAAATATGTACGAAGTAACTGAAAAGTTCACAGTAAAGACACACTGGATGTGTCGTGTGACGTCACACAAAGCGTGCGCAAAATGACGGCGTTTCAACTGCTAAAATTTTGTCAATGTTTGAAATTCCATTTTCAGAAATATCTAGAGCATTTTGAAGCCTATTTATATTTTTTTCTCCGTGATAAAGTAGTAAACTATTTATTTAAAACAACAAAAAAAAAAAACATGAATATCCTCTATTACAATATTAAATATTATTGGAGATAAACAACATCCTTGAAATATTCCTACATTGTTACTTAAAATTTTTGAATTGCCGTCTTTATTTATTATAGAAAACTATAATTTTGAGTAATATGACGCGATCATATCACTAGGGGTGTGAAGTTGTACCATCTTAGCGCGAATAGCATTAATTCATGTTGTATCGACCCGAACGCTTTCTCTAAATCTATCCAACAAACTATAATTTGCCTCTCGCGTTTCCTAGAATCTTTTAAACTCTCAGACAGCATAGTATTGTGTTCTAGGCATCCAGAAATTCCGGGTAAAACCCTCTGGTGATTTGGCTTAAAATACCAGTTGCTGAGCATGAATCGTGTCATTCTCGATTGTAGAACTGTGAAAAAGATTTTAGATATACCTAGTATTTGTTGGTTCGTTTAATATTAAAAAAAAAAATCGAAAAAATGTTTCTAAGCCGTATTATTACGATCTGTGTTTTTTGGGTTCTCTTTGTTTTGTGAATGAAGAGCATTTTAACAGAAATGCCATTATTTAGTTGTGTAAGGAATTAACTTCTTGTTATTTTATCAGTGTATTCCTACGGATAAAGACGGCTTCAAAAAAAAACCTAAATGTATCCTTCAAACACTTTTAAATGTTGACTTTGAAGATTATGTGATGTTAAAGTTTTGCGGATCGGTTGCAAGTTTGCTTTTTAACTGCACTTCTTACGTCAATATTAAAATTCTAGTATATTAAGTTATGAACAAATTTAGCGATATTTTAAAACCAATTTAAAAAGACCATCTCAGTTATAAGTTATTATTTTTCTTAAATATTTTTTGTAAGTATATCTAGTGGATATAAAATCCACGATTTGTATAAAATCATAATTTAATCTTCTAAGTTCCGATTACAATGGATTATAATATAGCTATTGATATTTAAGGTTTCGCTTCTTAGAAATAAATATAGCCGTTTGGTTTTCCGTTCCACCAGCAATTTTGCCGATAGCTATAAATAATACAATCTCAGCTGTGTCTGAATACTAATATTATCTGAGGGAATTTTAAAATAAAATGATACTTTACATCTATAAAGTACTCTGAATAAATAAACTAGGAGTAAAGTGTCTCTGTTCTTCTTTCGCTAAATTTAATTTGTGAATACTAATATTTTATGACAGTTTTCAATCATAATTGAGTTCCTAAAATATAGGACCACCAAACTTTATTTTAGAATAAATGTATTTACCTATAAAGTATTCAATGATAAGCAAAGGTTATACTAAATTTGCTAGGTATATTTATCAGCAACTTGTTAAATCTAAAATATATTAAATCTGGCTGCTTTGTTGCTGAAAAGCTCTTTAAGGCTTTAACAGCGATTCATGAAATCGAGCTGAGGGCTCTTGAAGACGATGCTCTTAGAGACTACCCAAAGAGAGTAACTAAGTATTCATGGTTGGGTTGTAAATTTCTCCGTCAGCTGAATGTACTTCTGCATATGTCAAAAGCTATTTGAATTTGTCATTCAAAAGTAGCATTCGATTCGATACGAGCGGGAATCGCACCTGCGACTTCCGGGATATGACGTCCTAGTCATTTGACTAATTAAGCTATCGTGTCCTGATTTAAGTGGGTTAATTAGAATCTCATTATAATCTTAAGAATTTTTTTTTTTTTATTGAAAGCATCGCAATGTAGGCTTAGTTATAGTACCCATAAGTTTTTTTATAAAAAATTTTTTGCGTATTCAGACCGTAAAAAATCTCAAGACAGTTTTGGATGGTGCGTCAGTTTCAGCAACCAGGACACCAACTATACCAGGATACGATACTAAAATCTGTCAATCACAAACACTTATCCTGCAGTAGTCCTCTAAAGCAATCACTTACTGTATTCAAATCCAGCTTTCACCCATCATGTTTCAGCACCGCTGTTAAAGAGATCAAAGCCCAATATTTCGCTACGAAGGCTGAGGAATTATATGATCCACGAATTAAAACCAGGGTAGACTTATAAACTACTTCAAACCTCGCAAAAACACGTCAATTTCTTGTGCAGGGTACTGTTTTTTAGGTGTAGTTTTAAAACCACTTTTTAAGCACCTCACGTCCTACCAATAACTATAGTACAAGTTTGTATCATACGAATACGAAGTATGTCGCGGTTCTAACTCAATCAGACACGTTCATACGTGACAATGTTTATGAAAGAGAAACTATTAAAAAGTGCCATCTCTTTAACCAAACGTAAGGCTGTGCTTCTTTGCTCGAGTCATCCCACAGCTAGAATCTGCAGAACACGGTGGCAGCAATTTCTAATATATAACTAACCTTCTTAAAAAATTTGCTAATGAGATTTTGAGTCAATAAAATATTTGAATGATTGTGGAAGACATAGGGGTGTCGTTAATGTCGAAATAAATTTTATAAAAAGTCGCTCGCCATGACTTGGCCCGCGTTGTTTGATGTAAATAAAGTTATCGTTGGTGCAAAAAATCAAGTATCACTGAACACGTTTTACTTATAAAAATCGTTGTGTCCTGAAACTTTAATAACTTCACTCGCAATGTTTGAATGAGTGCCAAGAGGCTTACAAAAACTTAATTGAAAATTAAATTGAAATCTATCCCGTAGTTACGACATGAAGCGCTTAAAACTGCAGACATCCACTGTCTTATTTATATAGTCTGTTTGCATAACAATAATAAAATTGGTAATGTTGAAGAAATAGTTATCTTCAAATATAAGGGGCAATAGTACTAATGAAAGATAAACTTAAATGAAACGAATATTTTTTCGGAATATACTACGCGTATTTTATTATTTTAAAAACTACATACTCCCGACGTTTCAACTACTTTTCAGTAACCGTGTTCATGGGCAGACGAGATGTTTTTCATATCGCGTTGTATAAACCGAAAAAATATTACTTTCATTTAAATGAATACTCGCGAAAGTCTTAGATCTCATTAAGATGAACTTAAGTTCCTGTTGGACTAACAACTATAAGTTATCGAATTTCGATAATAGAAAATACTATGTTTCTCATATCGAGGACGCCAATTAAATTACCGGTTCTTTTCATAAAACTTTGAGAGTTTTTAATACAACTTTCACCATATCAAATACTCGTATTTAAGTAGGTAAAGTGTTTACACATTTGTTCGAGAGTTATTAAATTACCTACATAATTATTGAGACGAAACTTCTCAGCATTTCATGGATTCACCGTGCGGGTGTCGGGTCCATCGCGATGCAGGGAGAGGAGCTTCAACAGGCCCAGGACTTGCGATCTAGGTGTAGGTTTATGGGGCCCCTACCTAGAGTGCCTTAAACGCTGTCCTCCACCGTCCAAGCTCCTTTCTCTACCCAACCAAATTCAAAACGAACCTACTAGAGCCCCTTCGAAGTAAGTTCTAAGAACGAATTGATGTTAGTTCTGAACAGGCCCAAGTCCTTTAGTAGGTTTTAGAGAGATCTAGCCTTTACACCTCTCGTTTCCACTTCTTCTCCGTACAAATTTCGTAAGAACCTGTTATTAAAATTTGTCTAGTCTGGACGCCGACCTACAAATGTGCTCTGGGACTTTATAGTTTCTCATATGTATATATCGTATTTAATACAAATTCGTTGTTTAAAGAGAGAGAAAGAGGCGCCAGCCTCACTGACGTCACTAATGTCCCTTTTTCCAGTACCTTCCATGATATTTTAAAATGAAACTTCAATTCTTTTAAATTTTCTTGTATTTCTCGAAGATTCTTCATAGTCACATTCTTCAATGGTCCACTCTCACTGAACTCTGCTGTCGGACGTCGTATTTATACCAAAATTAGAACATAGTTATTTTCTCCTTTTAAACAGTCTTTGATTTCGTTTTACTTTTAACTATAATTATGAATACCAATAAGTTTTTATAATAATTGCTGACAGCCTCAAGTTATTTTCATGTTGCATCTGTCATTAATGCTGATAGCGCCGATATATACATCATCATAGTCCACTCCGAAGCCTCTTTAAGGATTGAGTAAGGCTTGACGTTTTATTTTATAGCTCTGGTGCCTTCTCTCACAAAACATACTGATAGCTCGTTTGTGGTTATTTCTTTTTGCGCTCTGGCTACCTACAGACTAACCGCTTCGCGTTTGATTTCCAGAACCCTATCGTGACGAAGCAAATATTGACCTCTATCCAGGAGTACCTTACATCCCACCACAAAATGCTTAACAGTTCCAACTGTTTTCCCGCAGTTTTTTCAGTACCTTTAAACCATCTTACTAAATTACTCTCATTTGGGAGATGCACCGGGAATGCATCGAGATAAAATTTCAGCAGCGCTTGCGACCAATCATGAATTAAGGTGGTCCATTTTATTGCTAATGGGATGAAAAATCTCCTAAATGTAACCACACATTCTGTATTTCTAGACTCATCGCTTGCATCTTATATTTAGCATTTTCGTCTTTCCGAATAAAAGACTTAAATATATCCGTATCTTTAGCCTTCTTACTTTATCCATTCCTCAATCCACCCATCCATCTATCAATTATATATAATCACTAAAATTGTAATTATAAAAGTGAATTAGTAGTAATATATTTCGGTATGTAGTTAAGAGTCTCAGATATTATAAGATGCAGCCGTGGCGTTCGGAGAGTGAAATTATTTTGAACACAACCAGTTTGGAGGCAGGTGTGTTGGTAATGGTATCTCTTCGGAAAGCGGTTTTGAATTAAAAAAAAAACTATATTCATCCAAGCACGCTCCAACTCCTCGAACTGACGAAATTTTTATGAAGCTTTTAAATGAATAAAACTCGCGAAAGTCTTAGATCTCATTTTTATGAAGCTCTTAAAAAACGTTCTTATCGAAAAGGATTTTTTTGCTTTTTGGGTTTTTACATAGTCCATTAAATAAAACTTTTTTTATATTATTAATCGATTGTCGTATAAAAAATATATAATTATGTTGTTTGCAATATTCACATGAGAATTAACCACAAATATCAATGATATATTTCATAGGTCCGTTGATTTTGATGGTATAAAAATATTTAACTTTTATTTCAGCAGAAGGTTCAACTGTGAATTCATAAGGTAGAGAATTCTTTTTACGATAAAGTCTTTTACTCTGATAATAAATACGGATAGTAATAATAAAATGTTAAATGTCACCGTTGAAATTATGTTTTATAATTCTAAATCTTCTAAAAGATGATAAACACGAAATCATATTATAATAAAAATGTAAATTGTTGTGTGAATACGAGAGTGGGAAAGCGCAACTTAAGAACAGTATGTATTGTCATTTAAGACATCCGCTGATTGTTCGACGTTGTACGTGTAATTATGAATCACAATTCACAAGCAAAAACATAAGACATAGTATAGGAGGTAGGGGGGAGAGTCTTATGTGGTGAGGGGGGGGGGAGTGTGTTACTTCGTGGTCCGTGGACTAAATGTATATGCGCTGGCGGGCCTAATCGCGGCGGTTAGATGAAGTCGATGGGAACTGGTTCTCAGTCGAACAAATACCACGGTGGTTACACGAACAGTAAACAATGAACACGTAGGTATTGCTGTCTCCCTCACTACACGTTCTCCACTTGGCACTTACTTTAATGTAACGAAGTACGGTAAAAAAGGTTACGTATTAATAGACAAAGAAAATAAATGACTTTTGCTGTGTTTATTATCTGATTATATTTAGCTTATAATGAATTTATGACTTTTTTGTATTTCATGTCTTAGATTATTTTTATTAAGGACAAGACCAATTCAATCGTCTTGGTACAAATTAAGCGGAGTGTTTTGCATATTCGTTATGTCAAGGTTTTTAGTAACAGCTTATCTTTAATATAACGGCATGTATTGTATACAGGGTGCCAGTCATGTATATTTTTAAAGCGATCTCCAAATTTTACACACGACGTAAAAATTCAATTAATTTTTTATCCATTCTGTGTTTATACTAATTAGTTATTTTTAAATTGTACAGCGAGTGTAATTAAAAAAAAAGATGTTTTATAAAACAGTTGTCAAATATAATGTGATCAGCCGTAAGCATAAATATTTTAAAAGCCCTCGACTTGTTTATGTATTATGTCCTCATAACTTAAACGTGTAGGTATATATACATCCACTCATACGATGACATGTCGGCTTCAACATGCTCTAAGCACATGTTAATTAAGCATACTTCTTTCGAGACTTTCTCAATTTGATATTTCAAATAACATTAGCGATTGTATAAGTCATTAAATTCTGATGTATAGTGCGTATTTTTAATGCTTAAAAACTTATTTAAATTTAACAATGATTGATGGAACATTAATGTGTACTCAATTCTTGGAAGCGAATTCGGAATTTCTTTTCTTAATATTGTATCAAAAGATGTTGTCAGTATATTTATAACGTCCTATATTATTATTAACGATGTATATCGGAAGGCGACTCTGTTTTCCATCAAAAAGGAAAAAATATTCCTTAGCAAGCCCGATGTAAACCTTTTCGATTATAAAAATTTACCGAAAAAAATTCTGCGAAACAGGCAACAACTTAAAATCATTCGAACGGTAACCTCACGGATTTTGTGTTCCGTAGCGGATTAATCGGCTGATTTTTTTACAGCCAGCGCTTCAAACGCCATATGCATTGACATGTGGCGTCCTCATCACATCCGGGACCCGTATGCTATTTATAAGAGTAGCTTCGCTTACAAACACTTTCAATATGGAGCTAATGAACCTTTAATCATTGTGAATTTTTAAAGATTTTCTAAAACTAAATATAGAATAGTTTTTGCCTGTCAAACGTAAGTGTGAACTGACAGTCTGGATAGTATAGGGGAACTCCAACTCCCCTTTGAATAAGGGGCTTTATCGTGGCAGTTTTATTTTCATTTAAGTGTACACAGTTTTTTTTACCTCATGTAAATCTTCTATTCTATCGCGTAATATATATTACAATTCAATACCAACGACAAAGCACAATAAATTATTCAGGCAGGGAAGTGGCGTCTGTATTCTACAGTATTGACCCTAATTTCATCTTTTACGTTTTTTTCATAAAACTTGTGCTTTAAATTGTTATCTAAGGCGAAGGCTAACATTGACAAAATTTGTTTAGTCGGGTACTTAGTTGTTTTAAAGGTTATCATCTGATAAGGGGCTCAACAAAATGTTTTCACACCTAAGTTTAAAACCGTGTAGAGCTAAGCGTTGACTCTTGTTATTTGCCTTCCATTGGTTGGCGGTGTATACCTAAATCTTAAAATGGTGTATATTTTGTTACAGTGAATGATAAAAAATAAGATACAACGAAATAACTTACAACTTTACGGCTTATATTAAGTATAGTTATATCTGTGTGATGGAACTAGAAATGTATATTTTTTGAATTATTTTTTTCTTCATACTTCTCTAGTAACATCACATCTAATTATATAGCAATAGTTAGTTAGCAATAGTTAATTAAATTGACATGAATTTGAAAATATTTGTATTATTCCAATGATCCAATAACGTAACAGGTTCATAAAATGCGCTAAATTTGCTTAATAAATGAAATGAACATTATTATTTATATCAAAAGGAGACGTGTTTGGCAGCCGGGGTTAGGAATTTTAGCAAAATCAATAAAGGCATTTGTTGTGAACAGGGCAGGTAAAATATACGATTATAATATATATATAGTTGATGCTCAATGGAGGTTTTTATAATTAATAACAATAGCCGGCTCCAGGTAGAGCAGACACGTTGCTAGTTTCAATAGAACTGGCCAGGTAGCTTTGGAGTGAAAGGTACCATCCAGTGATTCTCAATCTTGGATTATCTGCGTGTCGGGCTTTTTTCTGAGAAAAACAACGTTTAGACAAGTAGTGTAAAAATTTAATGAAAAATATGTTTATTTTATTTATTAAAAAAATTACGGATAATAGGTGACCCTGAAACTGCTACCACTCTGTTTTTAATATAAAAAAAAACAAAGAGAATTGTTAATATGTCGTAAGATAAATCTTTACTCATAAATTTTGGATGACATCAAATAAATATATTGCAATAAGGCCTGGTGATTGTGCATTTTGGGAAATCCCGATATGAACTGTTCACCACAAGTGGTAGTGGGAGTTGAGGGGAACGGAATGGGGGACGGGGGAACCAGTTTGGCAGGTATAAGGGCCGACGACAGCGCTCACGGAGCGTTCTCTTAGTGCCATCTAAACATTAACAATATTACCGATTTATATAACATTTTATTATATTAAATACAATAGAACAGCTCAAAACTATACATACTTAGAATGGTGACTCTCCACACATCTTAACATGTATTAGATAAGTAGGATACGTTTCATATTACAAATCTTAAAATAATATTCGCCATAATGTTTTTGTAACGTCTAACATTTTCTAAAACAAATTATAATGTTAATAAAGAGAATATTTGTCACATACTTTGGTCTTTCATTTAACAATAAAATGAATGTCGCAAGGTAATGGTTTACCTCAGCGTTTCCCATCAGATGGGTCGCGATCCGGCACGGGGGTGCCAAAAAAAAAAAAAACCAGGTTGCACCATTATAGAGGCAATGGTGCGTCTTTAAATAAGTTTAAGGAGATGGTCGATTTTATTGCTTGAATAACCAGGCAAAAGTGTATAAGTTTTCATTAGCTACTTAGTGAATATTTTAAAGAATTATGGAAAATTAGACCTATGATCTCTGTGCTGGTGGTATGTGTTTAACAAAATTAATTAAGAGTACATTTTCAATGTTGTCGTTTAATGATAAAATTAATATAATTACAAAGGGAAGGTTTCTTACCTGTTTAGAGTTAACTTAAAAAGGTAATGTTACTCGTTTTGATACAAAGTATTAGTATTATAATGACGAGACGAAGACGAAACTTCTTAGCATTCAATAGATTCACCGTGCAGGTCCCGGATCTATGGCGTTGCAGGGAGAGGAGTTTCAACAGTGCCTGGGTCTTGCAATCTAGGTGGAGGTTTAAGAGGCCCCTATCAAGCTCTATCCCCACAACGCAACCTATCACCTCCACCTACCAAACTCCTCTCTTAACCTAACCAAATTAAAAACGAAACTACTAGAACTGCCTTGGAACTACTTTCTAAGAATGAATTGGTGTTAGTTCTGGACAAGCTTTTCAAGTCTTTTGATAGCTTGTAGAAAGATTTAGCTGTTATATCTCCTGCTTCCACTTCTACCGCGCACAAATTTACGACGAACCTATTCTTAGTAAGTTTGTTGGTGAGCTCGTAATATTTATTGACCTTGATGACATGGTTTTTGGGGATGTTGGTCTCCCAAGTAACCGAAAGCTCTATTTGCAGAAAGCGCTTTAAAATCCGCGAATATATAAATAGGTCTGGTCTGGACGTCGACTAACTAATATCCTCTGGGATTTTTTTATGGCTTCTCATACGTATCCATCATTAAAGTCCAATTCGCTTCAAAGATAGAAAAAAAGAAAAATCATGAATTAAGGTGTGCTATTTTATTGTAAATGGGAGGCAAACATGTTCTATGTCTCACCACTCATTCTGTATCTCTAAAATCATTGCATTAATGTTATATTTAGCATTCTCGTCTTGCCGAATAAAAGACTTTAATATATTCGTATTTTATTACTACCTCCTAATCCTACTCTGTTACTTTGAGCTCCTATCATAAACTGTTTATGGTATTGAAGTCTCTAAGACTAACTCTGGGGCATCTTTGTCTTTTGGGAGTGATGTAACGAGGGCATATTAGGAATTCGCCAAGATATATCTCTTCGAAACTCTTAGGTGTTTATAGCTCTGAGCTCTGATGGGCTTTTTAGACTCATCCCAAAAATATTACGATCCCTGTATAAAGCTGATGAATCAGCCGATAGCGCGAGTCCAGCTGCAACTACAACATCTTTATGACGCCTGCATCTAACTTTGACAAAAGGGTTTTATTAAAATCATAGTCGAGGAAAGGCCAATTTAAACGTGAAGTTAGGTAATTATCGTAGATCCAAGCTTTTTTGACGTTACTGATCTGTTGGCTATCTACCTTGTTGACTTCGTTTAAATAGCTATCTACTATACCTTCTAAAGATGGAGCACGACCTATATTATCAATCTTCCGACCGAGAAATTTAAATTGTGCATTTTCTGTAACCGTAGAAATGCATTGACCGTCTAACGATAATCCCGCATCGTATGAGGTGTATCTTGTGTTTCGCCTACCGAGACACAGACAGTGACATTTAATTGGTTTTGGTCTAAATCCATCCGTCCACTCACAAAATTTATCCACTCAGCCAGTAGTACTTGACAGTGTTTGGGTTACGTGTCAGTATTGTGAAATAGCCAGCGAAGGCTAAAATCGATTCTGTGTAATTATTATTAACCTTGAACCGATACCTCTATTTTTCCTCGTTGCTTAAAACCCTTTTTTCAGATGTAGGCGTCAAAAATGTCTTAAAGTTCTGACTAGGGCTCGCGCTATCGGCATATTCGACAGCTTTATATTCCATTATTTTTCCTTACAAGTTGATGAAAATACAGACATATCAGATTATTTAAATCTGATATGTTTCGTGAGGTATTACTTTTGAAAATACCATTCATGAAGAGTTTTTGTTTTGCAATACTTTGCCAACAAGAACTACAGCAGAAGATCATTATTGGATCAAGAGTTACATTGAAAGGAATAAGCTTGTTGGATTGAGTAGCGATGTAGCATGCGCAATATCAGGCATTCGTACTGGTCTTTATCCAGGGGTAAAAGCCGTAAAACCAGCATGTGTATGGACGCATTGTAGTTTTCACAGACGCGTTGGTAGTCAAAAAATACCTTTGCCTTTAACTGCAACAATGCAAGAGTGTATCAAATTCATAAACTATATAAAATCTCGTCCTCAGAATTTAAGATTTTTCTCCGCTCTGTGCATAGAAATGGGAAGTGACGACGAACATCTTCTTTAACACTGTGAGATGCGATGGCCATTAAGAGGGATTATTTTAAAAAGGCTTATTGCGTTGAAAACAGAACGGGCATTGTTCTTAGAAGACAAATCCCCAGCAGTTAGAGACGTACTATATGAAGTGAAGGACAGACTTCGTGATATTAATTAGTTGGCAAAGGTTGGCAAAGGTTTCCGATTTTTGATTTTTTAAACAATCCAAATAAGACATTACAAGGCAACAAGATAACTGTTTTTAAAGTACAATACAAAGTGGAAACTGCAAGAAAAAACTTTATCTGTGGCAACATCGTGCTGAAACGGAACTACACAGCGTTTACTAAGTTAACAGAATTACAAAAAGATTATAATATGAGTTCCTTGCCACATGACACTTCAGCTACAATAAAAGAGGTTTTTTTTAGGATGGAGACCAATTTTAAAGAATATTTTAAGTCAATTAACAGCAACAAAGTATGGATAAGAAACCAATTCACATTCAAATTAGACTCTAAAACTAATTTGATAGATTCAAATATCTAATCGTTAGTTGTACTGTCTTATGGGACAGCACTAGAGGACATATTCAAGCGAAAACTATCGATAAATATTCGGTTACCTTGTCGTCACAGATACCCAATTGTAGCTAATGAAGCAATAAAATTTTTAATGCCTTTTGTCACAATCTATAAATGTGAAGTAAGGTTTTCAGCACTAGTTTCTCTCAAAAATAAATATCGAAACCGACTTGAAGTCGAACCACACCTCAGGATAAAATTGTCATAGTTTTCTGTCAGACTTGAATGGTCTGGTCAAAAATATATTATAGCTTCATACTTTTCACTCACATATATATACATAGGTTCATACTTCTCATGGAGTATTGTAATACATACATATTAGCAATATTTATATTTTATTTTACCTAATACCGATATCATTTTTGTCAAAAAACTGGGTCATGAAGGAGGAGTATGAAATTTGCGCCGCAATTGGGCGCAAGGCATTGCCACCGTTGCTTCCAGTCGAAGAGTGTTGGATGCGATCGAGCCGTACCTGAATAGGTGGCTCCATAGAAAGTACGTCTACCTTAGTTTTCGCTTGGTGCAAGTACTCTCCGGACACGGGTGTTTTTGCAAGTACATGGACCAGATCGACAGAAAAGACTTTCGGTCGGAAAACGACTCCGCGGAGCACACAATGGTGGTACCCGTAGGGCCCGCTCGCAGGTAGAGCGGGTGTCCCGCCGGCGGTGTTGAGAGCTTGTAAGATCCCACAGCACCGTCACATAGGCGGTGATGTACGCCGGGGAGTTTTACGGAGTTCCTGTCCCACACAGCGTTCCCTGTTCTCGCAGAGAGTGCAGGCTTGATAGAGTTTCCCCCGCGAAAGAAAAGGAGGAGTATGAAATTTACCGGGTCACGATAGAATAAAGTTTGAAAAATACTGATTTACCTAACTCATATTAAAACAGAATGATTAACCAAACTTCTTGACTTAATTCACTTCCACGCGGATACAGACGCCAGTACGTACAGGAACACGTGCACACAACACACATACAAACATGAGCGGACGCCATGCAAGTTTTTTTTTATAGTTTCGACTTGTCTGTAACCGTAGCCCTTTTGGCTTTTACGCGTCACCGGGAGGGTCCATACAAGTAAAAACTTACACGCAAATAAAAATACTTGCTATCACACACACACACATGCAGCCCCGATCTCACACACCCTGAACAAATATATGTACAGACATACACGCTAACAAAGAAACACAGAAAAATAGTGATTGTCTAAACTAAAATGACGCGCCCACTTATTTTTTATTCGATTTATATGTGTGAGTGCAAATATTGATGATAAAAGATTGTATGTGTGGTAGCGTCAACTGTTTCTTGAACTGTGACTTGCATGCAAACCTACGGTGGACTAGTGCCGTGATAACTCCGATAAGGTTAAATGCTTGGAGTAGCGTTAGCGCATTGTATGAAAAAAGACGTCCGCTTACTCGCTGATTAGACAATTATGATTAGTTGGCCTGTCCAACTTGGATAGCTAACTGTAAAAATAACACTTTTAAGCAACTACGGTCTACAAAGAAATGGAATTCAAAGATTTAATTAGTATATTTTTAATTAATGAATTGGAAGTTTTTCTAAGCTTTGAAATTCTTGTTTGAATTATTTATGCTACTGTTCAATTTAGTTTTATATTACAATTAGAAATAGGTTTATATTACAGTTAAAAATAGATTTATATGACAATAAATAATAATTTGAATTAAAAATTAACTTCAGTTATGAAAAACATTTCTTTTCTATTTTGTTTTGCAAAAGTCGGGTAATCATGGAGTCACTGACACCAACGGCTTGAGCAGTCATCTAGCATTTCAGTCGCTGGTAAACTTTTGCTATTTTTTCCTATTAAAAAAAATGTAGTTCTATAAATTGATCCTCCATAAATAACAACTAATGATATAGTTTGCTTATTTTGGAATTTTAAATAATATTAATTTATATTTTATTTACTTGAATCCGAAGATGCTTTTTAGTTGACATGCTGACGGTACTTTTGCGATCGAATGATGCGAGCTCCTACGTCTGTGGCGAACTGACGACTGAATGACCAATCACAATTGCAATTTTGTGTGTATTGCGTCCATTTTTTTTGTGGGTGTAAATGCAGTAGTGGGGCGCTTTATTTCAGTTTAGTTAGTTAGTTAGTTTAATCATGTATAACAATAAATAAAATTGTATTTTTCTCCCTGCTAAGCAATAGTAACTGAATCTATATACTTATTAAGAAATTATAAAAAATTACTTAGTTTTGGTTTATTGCAGTGCTAATGAATATCTTTTTTATAAGAAAATCTGTTAGAAAAGTCATATCCATAACCTTTCTCAGAGTACAATATAAATATCAAGGTAAGTTAAAATATTTTTATATTCACCGAGGAGGCGAAAATTAGATGATTTGCATATCACCTTAACATAATCCTTAAACTTTCTTGCGGTAGAACAGCAAATGTTGAGCATTTTCAAACTTATTATTTAATAACACGCTCTCATTTAATCTTAAATCTTTGTTATGAATGTTCGTTACAGACTTTGTTGCTTAAATTATAACTCAACCTCATAAAATGTAATTGTGCCGGCACTTTCACCTTAATCACAACGCCATGTCTGAATTAGGTCTAACAAACTACAAAACCAATAACGCGAAACGGTTGTTTAAATTATTTAATTAATATAACTTGTCATCAGAGAGAATATGGAGACTTACAGATAAAAAATGACGTTGCAATAGGCATGATGGCATTACTTAAATATTGCTAAAATACTGTATTTACTAAATTAAACTTGAAGCTTGGAATATAAAACGAGCATTTTTTTCTTTATTAATATTTATTTTTATTAAATAAAACTACTAGATAAGGTAATCCGCCATGATGTCTTGAACACCATACAAAGCGCATAACGTCATTTCTAAGTCGAGGCATTAAAAACTTTTTTGTCTAATCGAGGCATTGAAAACTAATTTACCTAGAATCGTCATAATAATGCTGGGGGGAGTTTCTGGCATCAAATATAGATTTGTTTTCAGCAAAATTTATAAATGTTAAAACTATCACGTAAGTATATAAAATAATTAAAACTATTATAATATATGGTCTTCTGTGGTATCTGATGTTCGTTTTCTTCTATTTGGCAACTGAAATTTGAATATGCTACATAACATAACAATAGAATATGTATCTAATTTATCTATCATCATTTCTTGTCAAACGTTCCCCGTTATTTAATTATATATGAAGTCGTATCGAATTATAAATAATATTCTGTATATAAGTACATATTTAAAATTCAATTTTTATTATTGTACACGGGTAACATTTTGTTCGTTCATGTATTTATTAATATTATTCAGAAATTCGTATTTTGTTTTATATGACATTTCACTTTTCTTGGAAATTAATATGAAAAAACTGTCGAATTTTTTAGTTTTAAGAATATTTGTCAATAAATCTTTTCGTGAAGATCGAGGTGAAATCTCTTAGCATTCAATGGATTCACCGTACGGGTGCCGGGTCCATCGCGTTGCAGGGAGAGAAGCTTCAACAGTGCCTGGGACTTGCGACCCAGGTGTAGGTTAATGGGCCCCTATCTAACACGCGTTAAACGCTCACCTCCACCGTCCAAGCTCCTCTCACTCCCTAACCAAATTTGAAACGCACTTACTAGGGCTGCCTCCGACGCACGTTCCAAGAATGAACTGATGTTAGTTCTTGACAGGCCCAAGTCTTTTAGCAGGTTGTAGAGAGATTTGGCTGTTTTACCTCTCGCTCCTACTTCTACCGCGTACAAATTTACAACGAACCTATTCTTAGCGAGTTCGTTAGTTAGCTCGTAATACTTGTTGACCTTGATAGTATGGTCTTTGGGGATGTTGGTTTCAAAAGGAACCGTGACTTCTATTATTGCAACGCGCTTTAAAATACTAGAATCTAGAGAACAATGTAAAATCTTACATCAAAGTGATCTTCACTAAAATATAGGTAGTAGAACTGAGCAATATTGTTTTTGAATCCCGCCTTGCAAGTTAAAACCACTCGTTTCGTATTGTTTAATTGTGTGGAACGTACACAAATAACTTATCTGGAGTTTTTAAGGAAGTGTTCTCACACTGGGACACCCCAAACAACTTATACACTTTCGAGTTCATGTAAAATAACATAAAATAACGTAATTTTGAAACGAGCGCAGCGTACTTGCTTCTTATTTATTTAGATGTGACGTCACAAGCGACGCCATGACACTGACAAGCGTTTTCGCGCCGGATTAAAAATGGACAGAGAAAAATGCGTTTATTTGTTAAAAAAAAATTGGCATTTTCTTAAAATTTCTTATAAAATAGACGTATACATTCATCACACAAAAAAATTTCAAATTTTGTCATCATGCGTATATGATATTATGTAGATGTTTTTGCTGAGGTTAACAAAAAATCCCTTATAACATATAATCTAGCCTCAAAGCTCAAAGCATTTGTAAAAATATTTATTATCAAAACTTATATAAACATGAATCACTAAAATAAATAATATGAAACAGAAGCTTGTCTCAAAATTTATATTACCTCAATTTAGTCTTTTTGTAGCAATGCAGCAATGACATGTGTGCTTGTGTGTGCGTGTGCGTTTGGGTGTATATGTATGTGTGTGTTTCGAAGAAAAATGTAAGGATAAGTGGGAAACACATGTTAATACATTATCAAAATAATATATGTACCCGAAATTCATTGAAAATTTATTACATTTCAAGGAGATCCTTCAAGCCTCTTGGACCTATTCATTGAATTATTAATATAATACAAACAATAACATAATACTGTACTATTTTTCGAGAGGAATTCTTGATATTTCAGTTAAATAAACTACATTAAATTTTCTCAGTACTCCCTCAGAAACAAACAAGACTTTATATACTTAATTATTTAATAAAACAAACAGTATCTAGACTTATAAGATCTTTTAAGAATTTGAAATAGTTTATATTGCGGACAAAAAAAAAACGCTGCTTCCATAACAAAATGTCCTTCCTTACAGTTCTGATTCATTTTCAATTTATAAAATTGCCACGATATTAAAATAAATATTATGGTTAACGTCAATTAATTTTGCAAAAAAATATATTATGGCTGAAAAAAGGTATTTAAAAAAAACATAATACAATTTTTCGTTCGTACCTATAATAAACGCTGAAACAAATTTTCTGGTAATAAAATTTAATAAAAATTAAATGATAATTTTATTCCCAGATAAATCTTTCCGTGTGAAACGAAAGAAAATGTAACTCATAGGTTTATATTTAACGAACACACAAAGGAAAATATTTAATTCCTACTTTCGATGAACATTATTATTGGTATTCAATTGAATAAAAACGTTGGAAACGAAGCGTTAAATTATTCGTTTCCTTTTATATTATACATATATATACTCGAAAATTACCGAAAATTTTAAATCTAAGTAGATTGTAATGTAGCTAGTAATTAATTTTAAATATGTATTTTCTACTCGATCGTTACAAGCTGGTCTAAAAGCAAGGGATCGGAACAGAAAGGCAACTCGAGTTGCAGGTGTAAGCTGGAGCTCAATTGACAATAAAAATACCTGTTCTGTGTGGATGAAAAAGTAGCATTCGAAACCCGACTTAGTTGCTTTTGGACGCCATTTTTACATCAGTATGCTCTGTGGACTTATGGATCGAAAGATATTTTTAGTGAGGTTTTATTATATTTTAAAAAACCTGTCCAATTTTGTTTACACATTTGGTTATTTTGAAATGCCATATTTTATTAAATGAATTATATATTGTATAAATGTATTATTTTTTTGCAAATTACATTTATTTAAAGTAGAGCGTTTTCTTCACCTTATGACGAAGTATAAAATACAATAAATAAAATAACTCTTACTTTGATTTAACTCGACTTCACAATGATCCTTAATACGTTTCGTTCCAATTACGAAACCCGCCAGATCGTTAGCCCAGCGGCTGATCTATTCAAAGTTTATACTAATTAATAAGTGTCTAGAATTTAGGTTTATTTAGTTATATTAATTTAAAAATAGTTAACTTAATTTGCTTTATATGGACGGTGTTATACGATTATTATTTATATTTAAATCAAGCTGAATATTTAATAACCAGCTTTGGAACGGAAGGTGAATTTAAATGTTATACTAGCCTTGGCTTGCACTCAAATGTATAAAGAATGATGACGTTTTACTTTAAATATTATTATATTATAAAAGTGACGTGAATAAAGATTATTCCGTATTTTATTATATAAATTATATATTGAAATTTCACTCCTGTGCAGTTGCTATTTGATTTATTTACTATTCAAAATGACATATAATTGAACATAGCATATTATTTATGTACCTACCTTTACGAAAATAGAGATTCCCTGATTCAGAGGAAATTGGTTCGATGTATAGACGAGTGAGCTGTTTGTGTTCGTCATACAAAACTGTTTGTCACAAAGCACACACACGTCTATTATATTACATCAGCTATCGCACTATATTGGGTAGGTTTTCACAAATATATTTCATAATAGTACCAATTATGACAAACTTAAAAGGACCAATCAAAAAATATTGTGCATTTTTATATCTAATAAGAAGCCGCTTACTCATTTTCAACTATTTGAAGGGGACAGTCTAAAATTTTGTTTATTTTAAACAAATCTTAATTATACTTTCAATACAGAGCTACGTAGTGAAATTATCAGTACACCTACTGTTACTGTTCGTGTTCATGCAATATATAAATATTTGCGTTGAAACGGGTGACCGCAGCCGTAGCAATGCGAGGGAAATGAGACTAAGTCATGGACAAATATAGTTGATTTATTGAACAAATATCGACATAATGGTAACGATTTGTACATCATAACCGGAAATTCGGATGTTTACATCACCTACCAACAGATAGTCTGCATAGGATCCGTTTGATTTCGACGCAGTGTAGTTTTCAATGTTCGGTTTGTTTTGCTATAGCTGCGTTAGCGTGTTAGTTTTGGATTTATTTAGTCGGTTGGCTTTATCGTGTTGCTTCTTATTCATGGATAGAGTTCTATCGTTTGGTTCATATACGAAGTAACGTTTATTCTGTCTAAAATAAGTTGAACATACGTATTTTGCTTTAGCTGTCGTATTGTCGTGGTTGTTATTGAGTTAAAATGTTTTTTTTTTTTTAGCTGACGCAAGGGCAGCTCTTTTATAACATAAGTTTTTCCACATATAACACAAGATAACTCTCATGTAAAGTCCGGGCCAAATCTCATTGTTCTAGAGATAAGCCAAACAAACAGTCGGACCTAATACATTTCGAAATTCAATAAATTCTACATATTAATGATGAGCATGGTTTTATAGATAATTGTTTCTGTAAACAGAATCATATCAAAACATAAAATTTTGCATTCATCATTAGTCTACTTTATTCAGTGATTAAATATATCTTACTGTATTAATTCTTTTCAATTATTAAATAATAACAAATTAAGTTATTCATTAGCATATCTTATCTACACCATATATTTATATGTATACAACATACCTTTCATACAGAATACTGTGGGCTCTGACGTAAACGTATCATATTATATTGTGTTGTATCAGAAGTTGTTAATTTAAATCAATGAAGTGATTTACAAAGCCGTGTGTTGTCACGTATTGTGATATTCGACCCAGCCATTCCACATTGTCCGTAACTCATTGCGCATTTTAAACGACCTCATGTCGCCGAGCCACCGTACGCGAAGGCATTCAGACGTTATTTTTATACATATTGATTTAGGACTATTTGGTATTTGATACATGAGTATTTTTAATAAAATTCCTATTTATATTATAATGTGTTGTGTATGTCAATGTGTAGCAAGTGATCTGTAATCAGAGACACTGAGTTCAGGTCCCACGCTCTCTTCAGTACGTGATCACAGCACTTGTAACGGTCGGCTCCTCATTGTTACCGCGGACCACGTGTGAGAATCGAGAACAAAGGTACACTGAAACGGAAATAACGACAAAAAAAAAAAAAAAACAATCCATCTTTCTATTATAAATTTTTGAAAATGATAAATAAAACTAGCTATTTTCATAAATTTATCGGTATCGAAATAGGAAATCTATTTTCTCATGTTTAGTTTGTATCCGTATAAGTAGAAGGTTTCAATTGTATTAGGCTTGTCAAAGTCGTTATTTCGAAGTGTGCGCTAACTCAAAGAGATGTGATTCTAGTCTCAATATGTCAGCATAAAACATTATACTTCTCTACTTCCTACCTCTTCCTGTATCTACATACATATCAAATATTCAAAACATATTTTACTGTCTACAATTTTTGTCTAAAAGACAAATTTCTTTTAATTTTTTTAATAATTTGTATATTTGAGAATATAAGTCTAGTTTCTAGATTATAATCATACAGTTGATTGAAATTTTTTGTTTAATAATATTTTAACAAAATTTACAGAAGACGCCTTCATGTCACTGTTTCATGGGTTTCTTATAAAAATCCATAAAACGGGTATCTATAGGATCAGTTTCTTTTAGAGCGTGTATGTCTGTAGCACTATCAAAAAGCTTTAAACACCAACTTATAAATTTACTAGTGAATGCAATATAATGATAAGGCGGGTTATAGACCGTTTATTTCGCTTCACATATTCATTTTCGCAAGGGAATCGAAACCCCACTGACAGAGATTTCATTTTGACATAGAATCATAGATTATCACTTGTCAGTGTCATCTGATATATTGGTAATTAATAAAAATTAGGCTAGCCTAGTGTCATAAACAAAAAATAACTTTTTTCTATTTTGTCAAGCAAACATAACTTATAGCAGGGTCAGCACATTTTCCTTTAGTTTACATGAAACTACTTTTCGTTACACTGAATTTCCAGCATATTTTATTGCTTTCACTATAATTTATTGCTCGAATTACTTTAATTAAATGTACAATCAATTTGTTGTTCGATATGTAATTCTTGCTTATGTTTTTATAAATAAAACAGCTGTTTTTGCTTTCGTTTAGCTTTCGATGAAGTTTTGCTGTGAAACAAATATAATACAAGTTTCATTGAATTAAGATGAAGGTCAAGGCGTGACAGAAGGTCTCATCTAGCACATGAACGTTTTTACCAAAGTTTCGTGCATACTGCATGTCAATATTGAATGTCGATATTTTTATTAATAATGTCGATATTAATCTGTAATCGGGGGCGTGCGCGGAGATTTGAGATAGGGTAACCAGAATATGTGATTGAAAAAAAAACTTACCTAATTCTTATTAACCTAGAAAGCATAATATATCGATCAAACGTTAAAATGGTTCCTTTCAATGTCTAACTCAAGCTTCGCAGCAGCTTTATGAAAATTATTTAAATCAGTATATCCGGTGGAGATCCGGACTTTCGTATTATAATTATTATTTGAAAAAAAAAAAACAAGAAGACCTAAATAAGTTATTCGTGTACACAATCTGCTAGCCTATTATAACTATCATAGTATTTTTAAATAACAAGTAACATTACCTTTTTTAGGTTAAGTTTTAACTGGACACACACCTTCCACATGTAATTATTTTAATTTTATACGTAATTAAACGACGAATCAAATTTTGTTAAACACACACCACCAGCACAGAGTTCACAGCTATAATTTTCCATAATTCTTTAATAAATTCACCAAGTCGCTAATCAAAACTTATTCACTTGCACTGATAAAGGCAATCAGAACAAAATGGCGAAATAACTATATACCGACAAATTAAATAGTCCCTTTTCGTTTGACCATCACTTAGTTACTGTGACGTTTTAAACGAGTAAGGTTACAGAACCAGTATTTAAAATTGCACATTTTGTTGCATACAAAACGAGCTTTGAAGATCGTCCTTATTAATATCTGTATGAGGAATGTGCACCGAATAGTTGTGCTTACGGCCTTTTTGACTGGGAAGCTGCGCCAGTCGCTAGCACCGACCGATCGAAAATGTTTCTTTTTACTTTGATAGATGGCACTTTAAACTATATTACGAAATTATGAATCTAATGACAATATTAAATGTCTATAAATATTCACATTGCGTAATTTATGATTAAAAGTATATAAGTAATACTTAAATGATGTAGGTCTAATTATTGTACGGGTAATGTAAGCAGTTAAATGAAACTAATATTTTCTGATATACTACGCGTTCTTTAAATTAATTAAACTCTAGAAAAATTAAATAATTTAATTAAACTGGCGAAAATCTTAGTCATTATCATATAGTCCTTGTTATCATTATAGTCATTATCATTATAGTCATTATCTCATTAGCGTAAGCAGTGTTTATTTGCATATATGGTGTACACGCACTGTCTGTAATTACAATTTAATTTTATTTATTAAAAAAAATGTAACGTATTAATTGTCATTTGAGAATTATAATGGAACGGGTAAAGCGCTCAATCGAGTTGCATATCATATTCCAAAAATGGCTTACAATATCAAACTTATGATACCTGTGCTTTAACGTTGTAGTTGAAAAAACTATTCGGTGATGAAAGTTAAAAGATAATAATGAAGATGAAAACAACAGGAATAAAAAGAAGTAAATATTAATCTTCGTTAAATAAAATGTTAATAAGGCAATCATTAATAAACTGTCACTCAAGATGATATTTAATACATAAAACGAATAATGAAAGGCGCTCTTAAGACAAATGAAATTTGTAATTAATGTATATATTGCGAATTCCAATATATCTTATTCTATCAGTGTGCTTACTTCCACAATTCAATATAAATTTTAAAGCTCATATTTAGACTATTAATATATAAGGAGCATTTAAATTTCCTTATCGTTTAATGTTTTTTTCTCTGATATACTCTCTCGATACGGTCTGTCGTAATGCTATTGAATACTAAGAAAACCGATAAAATAATCACTGAACTGTTCATTTGTCAGTTACCAGACAGTAAAATAAATTTATATCAACTATTTCTTAACGAATTCAAGAATCTCTGAACCAGTGGAATACAACAGTAAACATTCAAACTTTGTATCGTATACAAGGTGAATAGAATATGCATGAACCTCGTATAACTACTGAGAGATTACAAAATCACAGCCAACAATGATCAAGGCTCTAGAGTTAAAAGCGTATAAGATGGGGGAGGGGACGTCGCCATTTAAGATTCCAAGCTTCTAGGTTACTTTACTAGGACATTGTGCTGTTTGTATAGTCGTTTTTGTGTTGTTTTAACGGTGTAAGACGCTCGAAATGTGTCATGATGATAAAAAGACATGTCGTCCGCAGTCCACGGGCTGGCTGCGCGTGCGACGACTCACTAACTCGACCCCACGTGTCATTGAACCCGCTTCTAGTCGACTACGTTATACGTTCTACGTTCTAAACGTTCCACTCGACTAGCGCCTCTTAGATATTTCATTATAAAATTCTGCTGACCTTGATACATTAGTTTTAATGAAGACACTGTGTACGCTCGTATGTAAGTGTCCTAGCTTCTATGAGAGACTTCTTCTGCAACGATATAATTTATTGATTCAAAAATTACATTCTTTAAAAAAAAAAAAATGTTTTAGCTTGTTCCTTTTTGTTATCATCCAAATATTGATTAGAGCCGTCTATACCCATTACTCTATAACTTTTACCTTTACAATATTCATTTATGACTTTTAATGTTAGAAACAAAATATGTAAATCATAAAAAAATACATAATAATAAACGCATTCGAAGAAAATTTTATTTAATGACACTAAATCAGATTATAATATTAAATACATCCTTAGCCATACACTTAAGAAACAGATATAAACTGGCGTTCCTAATACTACATCATTGTCTGTGATATTTATAATATTTTCTTAAAAAACAAAACAACCGTTATTTCTTAGAAATATTATTTCCTATTTTCCATCAGATGATAATAAATATTTATTCCTCTAGTGACAATCCTGTGCGAGGACGAGCAGCACGATTCTAGGGAGGGTGACGATGTGTCGATGCAGTGTCGTTTCGACCTGGAGCCCGTGGCTGGAGAGTCTCTCACGTACTACTGGGTCAGGAGCACCTCCAGCGGTCATGACAATGTTGCCATCGGTAACATACCCCTGGAGACGAACTACCAGTGAGTACGGCCAATACAGGATGTAAAACATACGAAAATCTCGATCACCACTCCTTATCCTCTATAAGCATGAAACATAATATACATTAACCTAGTTATAACTTAATTAATTATATAAAAAAAATATTTTGGACTGTGTTTAAAACTAGTTATTTTTTTAAATAGTGAAATTGATAAAAATATTGTTAGTATATCTAAAAGCAGTTTATATTGTGTTAGTACCTGTTATATTATTCCAACCGAATAACAACGTCTGTGTGGTCTCACATAGTAATGTTACTAATTAAAGAGTCAAGTAATGTGGAGCTACATGTAATTACATTTGTTAAACCTTAACCTTTGGCTATACATATAAATATACATATCTCCTAACATCGTCTTCGGTATGATTGTTCTAATATTATAAATATTATAGTAATAAAGTCTTTGTAACTTCATGGATGGATCAATGAATTAAATTCGCTGTGTGTGCGCGTGAAAACCGACACTCAATCGGTCGGATAACTGAATTTTCAGCAGTAGCTAGTTACACAAGTCTAATTTTTTTTCCCTAATTCAATAACGAAATTCTGAAAATGATCTAAGATTTTTTTTTAAACTTTAACTTCGTAGGATAAACTACGCTCCATCGGAAGGTAAGTTCGACTTGCTGGTGTCCAATGTGACATACGAGCGTGACAACGGTCGTTTCGAGTGTCGAGTTAAGGCGGGCGGGTCGGGGCGGACGTTACATTCTCAAGGACACAGTCTGGTGGTCCTCACACAGCCCCAGCCTCCGATCCTCAACCCTGGACCTCAGGCCCAAGCGCAGGAAGGCAGGCAACTCAACCTGACATGCTCCAGCACCGGCGGATCCCCCAGTCCGTATATAAAGTGAGTTTAATTACGTCACAATAAAATATTCATGTGTTAACATTATTCGTGCCATGTTTAAAACGATAGAATTATAATAAAAACCTGACCGTAGTTCAATAAAAGAGTTCTTTTATAAATTTATTATGTTGAGAATATTACATCGGTGTTCGGAAGTATTTGTACATTGGAACAAGTTTAAAGGGAGTTAGTAATCAATGAACACTGGTGATATTTTAACTTAAATCCTACTTCAAATAGTTAGTTTCCTTTATTGTTGGATTTACCAAGAACGAGATGAAACTTATCGGAATTGTATGTGTTATATAAAACATGTCAACACTCTCTTTATAAATAGAAAATCCTAACAGAAAATTGATAAAAAAATTTGTTTCTATATTAGAGTTTCATATAAATTTAATTCGCGTCAATTCTAAACATATAGCATAGAAAGGGAGTATATTTTCATACCGAAGGTTTCCTGGTATTGTGAGGGATATGAATTTAGTGTTCAATATTTCAATAATATTAAAATCGTACGTCGTCTAAATTTTTTATATAAAATTTATGTAGTTTTTAAAAATTAAAAAATTCTCTTCATATTAAAACGAGTTTATCATTGCAAATTTCGTACAAAGAAAGTATTTTTTTAAAAAGTTCGTTATATTACTTATTCATTACAATAATTCTTACATGTAGATATTATAGCAGGAAGCACGTTGTATAAAGACATTGCACATCCTACAGTCTAGATCCCTTTGTGTGAAAGCAGTCTCGGTATGAGCCAATTATAAACGGATTATTTATTTCACTGAAGCATAAATATATATATATATATATAAATGTACTTTTCATACATAACATCTTGTATGTTACTATGATTAACAGTTGTTTTTGTTTGTATCGAAATGTAGGCTAAAGAAAATATCCCGAGTAAATATATACGAGTATATCTTAAATAGAATATACGTTTTGATATTCATGGATTGTGTGTACAGTGAAGATTGTGTTTCTTAAAACAAATTATATGTACAATAAAAAATTATTGCTCACAATACCATATTAAAATATACATAGCAGAGGCTGACTTTCAACGTTTCAGTGCAAGTTTCCTTATGTTATTTATTGTTAACAAGCGCACCTGGACACTGTTTTAAAAAGCATTTGTTTCTTAAATGAAAAAAAAAACAGTTAAGGGCTTTACATTGAAATAATAACTTTATATCTTAATATGTAGACATTAATTTAATAGAAAACGCGTAACTACGTATTTAGTTCTACGAATTAATCTTGTCACTTGTGGTATGGGTATTTAGTGGACGTGTAACTGCGATGCCTGGCCGCTGTATAGTGTTTATATATCAGTGTGTTTCTTTCAGATGGTACCGAGATGGTTCCATCCATCCCTTAGATGCTGAACTCATACCGGGTAAGACTCGCTTCGAGCCAACGTTATCAATACTGACGTTGGAACCAAATAGAGACGACAATGGAGCGACGTTCCGCTGTGTCGTGAGGAACAGGGCCATGAAGGAGGGGAACCAGCTCGAGGCCACTGTTGAACTTAGTGTTAACTGTGAGTATATAAACATAAGTATGTTAGAGATTTAGATTACATATAGTACATGTGTATGGGAAGTTGTAATTATCACAGAGGAAACTAGCTGAGACCAACTTCGTCCGCCCCGAATAATAATAATTAGTTCTTAACTATAAATCATTTTTCTCAGGATAAATTAAACCTTATTTGGTGAACAGTAACTGTGAAAATCCCGTTGCAATGGGTATCTCTGTTACAGAGATTAGTCGGAACAATTAAATGCTGAAAATGTTATTTTAAAACTAATGCATTCAGTGAGAAGCTGATATTATAATTATGTAAACATATACTTATTATTGCGTCTATAATAATGTTAAGGAAAATAATATCGGAAACTCTCCCTTTCTCACTCTCTTTCTCTCTCTCTCTCTTTATATATATATGAGTGTGAATCAAATTATAATTTCTCTATAGAACTGTCATCTCGTTTTGGAACCCTGCGAGATGTACTATATATTTATTCATTGGTACTCCGCCCTGGTAGTTGTAGTGTCTGACGAAGCCGACAGAATGGAAATAGCTTTACCTAAACAGATTTTTAATAATGATATCGAGATTCTGAGTAATGAATGTGAAAAATGCTCTCGTTTTAAACAGAGCTCATACACGGGTTGAATTCCATTGGTCAGAGCCAGATTGCTAATGAAAATTACCGTAGCGTAGAATTATAAATACGTATATATTTCCAACAATTCTTTAACCATATTATAATCCGAGTGATTTTTTTTTTGGCCACTCAGTCAAACCTCACTGACGTATTGTGAGGGAGTAAATTCGAATAGTTCGAACCACTATTATAATATTTTGGTAAAATAATGAATTGTTTATGAAACACAGTATATTTAATACCAGCTGTTGCCTGCGGCTTTGCGTGCATATTATATCAATGTTGAGATACGCGTTTTCATCTTAGCGACGTTTCGCTACAATTCTCGATGATTTTCATCAGATCCGTACTTGGTGACAAGAAATAGCCTAAGTTACTCTGATTGACATTACCTATTTGGGAGTGGAACTCCCTTTAAAATCGGTCTAGCCATTATAGAGATTAGAGGGAACAAAAAGATAGGCAGACATAAAAAAAATATTAATATATACCGTTTTATTATTTTAGTGAGAAGCTGTTAATTTTGAATTACAAACAGACGCATCAATTTTATTTATTAGTAATTAGTATAAATTTTGATTATTTTCATTTTACTCATTGCATTTTTATGTAGTAGACATTTACGTTTAAATCAATATTCCTATTAATATGTAAAAAAAAATCCTCTTTCTATTTTCTACGTAATAATATGTAACATTTATCTAACTTTTGCACTAACAAATTATTAAAATCTCAAGTTATTTTTCTACATCCTTGTGCTATAAGTGAGTTCACCTTAACGTAGAGAAAAAAACAAGACTATCGTAAAAGAAATGATTTAAAGACGTAAATGAACACGCAGTATAAAAATTAACAAAAAAATAAAAATGCACAAATATATACCATCATATACATATGTATATATCTAAATAGAATGAAATAATAAAAACACAGGCAGAGAGAAAAAAGCGTAAAGCATTTTTTTGGTAGGATTAAAAAAAAAAGTTATGTCACTGGAAACAAGAGATGAGTGATCATGAAAAAACAATTCGTCGAATACACGTGCCATATGAAATACATGTTTGAGAGATTGTTAGGGAAAAGAGCATTGTTTTAAGCGAAATTTCTTGACAAGAACAATGAAAGTATTTAATGAACCGGAGAGTGTGGACGAGTCCCTTCCAGGTAGGTAGTCTGTCCGCTCGATCGTTAAAGTCCATTCAAAGATGAATATGGAAATCAGCGTTAGATTCCGGTTTTCTTGAGAACAGTCAGTAACTTAATACACTATTCAATATATTAATTATCATTGTATATTTTAACGATCAGTTTTTATGCTGCAAATGCAAACTCGTCCCAGACAATTGGCATATTGTATTGCACACTCAACTACGATGTTTTTTGTCCGCTGTCCCTATCTCTTTCTATTGTTGCACTGACAATATTTTTGTTTGAGTCCTTCACGTGCTTCGGTGTTTCTATCCACAAGGAGTCGACAAATACCGAAGAATGTGAAGGGACTACTCTATAAACATCGTCAGATAAGTCGGATCTAGTTACTAGACCTGATTAGGGCAAGTACGCTCTTGTACCAGGAGTGTTAAGTCTTCCTTAAGAAGTATATATATACTAGTACCCTTTATAATATTATATATATTAAATTATATCCATATGTAATCAATACTAAAGTGATCCTATGATAAGTCTTACTTTTATAACGCATGTATTTACTTTAATTTTAAATATTTTATATCTATTTATTAAAATTACCGACAAAACAAATTTCATCTTCATATAAAATAATATAATCGTGCTTTATTCATAGCCTTTTAATAATGGAACACAAATTACTTGTAAATGAATTAATACATTTTTCTTATCAAAACTAAATGATCATTAAAAAGATACGCGTCTTCACACACTTAAACATCTGAATATTGACATTTCCAATATTGATATAAGTTAAAATAACGAACGCATTAAAAATATTCCAAGTTTCATTTTATACCACAATATCAGATTCTTTGCAGAAATCGGAATATTAAATTCTCGTTTTCGCTCCAAACAAACATTATCTCTATTGTAATGTATGAAAATTCATATTAACATGTGCGTTGTGCTGATTAAAATGTTCGTTTTTCAATGTTGAAGCTTACATCGGTTTCATCGGATGTTAAAACATCAGCTAATTGAAGATGGCGAGCGTAAAAAATAAATAATGTTCTCCTAGCACACTAATGGAATGCTTTAATTATACAATGCTTAGTCAATATTGTTTCGCGATCGTTTGCTCTCTCTAAAATCTAAAGCGTTCTACATAATTTTATTTTATAGTCGTCGTCCTAATTAAAGACAAAGACCGCGATTCGGCTGACGAGGTGTTTTATAAAGTAAACTAATTTAGAGATCTCGCACATATGAACTGTAGAAATCTTTTTGTACGGGATGTTTCGTTTACATTTCTTTCTTACCAGCTTATGCCCTGGTATCATGATATTTTCCTCGAACACATGTCGCAATACCTAAATTATGATTTATAATACAAAGTTAACAACATATAAAGTATGTTTCCGTTCATCTGAGAGCAACACATATGTATTATAATGATGTAAATTTCGAAACAATTTAAAAGTTACCTGATTATATCGAAGTATGGAAAGTAGCTACTTTAAATAACGTGTACATTGTAAGCAGAATTACAAGTTAGAAATCTGCTGGGTCTGAAATGAGAGCTTTTGTTCGTGCTCTATTTGATGCGAGGAAAGCAAATACCTTGTAAAAGAACTCCGGGAGTGTCGCAGTTCTACGCTGAACGCTTACCTTACATCTTCTAAGTTTGTTCGTCACATAACAATAGAAACCTGGAGATTTAAGTATTAGTTTTTTTGTTTTTTTTTCTAAAATAAGACTATTATTTTGGTTTAGAGTAAGTGGTGTTATGTAATTTATTTCAGTCTGGTACTTATTTATTAAATTTAAGTCTGGTACTTATGTTGAGTATGATCTTTAGCTTTTAGTGCTCGCATAACGTTTGTTTAGTGTGTATCTCTTGTATGGTATGATTGTGTATGCATTTGAAACGCCCTGTCAGCTACTGTGCTGGAGGCGATGATATTAAAGATCAAGTATTAATACAGACGCAACACATAGCCTATTATCATATACCGCTTTGTCGTATTGCATGAGGTTAAGCCTGAATATGAACCACATTATTACAATACAGATCTATAGCATACACATTTTTTTCTGCGACTCTGTCTTTGGATGTATTAATTACTCTCAGAGAGTATGTATGGTGTGTTAAAGCACTAGGTATTATGTTAACCTACCGTCTGCGAAATATATAGTCTGTGTCACGTGGCTTCATACTCCACAGAGCTATTATGACGTTACCCTCGGGAATGAAGGGTAAATTAATGCCTATATATTATTTTGATGTCTTAATTACTGCAAGTTTCATCGGAATCTGTTAAGCAGTTTTCGAAAGGAGAAACGCCATAAAAATAAAATAATCATTTTATGTACAAAGACTTCTTTAGTGCTCTGCGGAATGTTACGTATATAGATAAATAACTAGAATTTATTAAGCAAAAGTTGAAATTTACGAACGACTGCGAACTTTCCGAAACAATAGCTCATTTATAACTAACTACACCTTAGTAATTATTAGGAAACCAAAGTTACTGTCATCTGCGATACAAATCGCGCAGATCACAGAAAGTTATCTGTGGACGGAGACTGCAAGACCGTTTTGGTTATGGTTTTTGTTTTGTTCTAAGTTTAACTCATGAGACGACTCGCAAATGGAACAAAACTTCTTAGCTAATGTTCATCTGCTAAAATATTTTATGGAAATTTTTACGAAATCTGTAATGCGTTTTTTTAATTGAAATTGCTGTTTTCTAAGAAGGGATTAAAATTGTTTTAAATAAAAAAAAAAACTTAACAATTATACTGATATTAGGTAGTTACTTAATCGGAAAAATATTGACCAAAGATGATTTACATTATTTTGGAAGTTATTACACTCTTACACTGCTAGAATGGCATTAACTAAAAATAGCAAAGGACAGCCGTATGGAAACTGACTTACAATTTAAAATTATCGACATCGTATCGGAAGCACCTCTCCTTTTAAATATTACGCAATAATCAATCGGTATGTTCAGTGATATCAAAATGAATACTGAATAAAATATTACAAGTCAAGTGGATACGAAATATTTACGTGAATCCGAATGCATTCGGCATGCAGTCAAGTGTGAGGAGTGAGCGAGGGTCGTGAGTGGCCTCGCAGAGACTACAGGTGCAACGACGACTTGTAACAAAAAATAAATTCAAAGTTAAACCGCTGTAGCGGAACGCGACATGCGAGCCATTTTTAAACTAAGTGCCAGCTATAGACCCGTAAGTTAAAAGTAAATAGACCCATATACACTATAGACCCGTAAGTTAAAAGTAAAATGAAGCATTTCATAATACGGTACATCTAAAACTGATACAAATATTTATCTTACGCAATCCCCTGCTTCCCGTCCTATCATCGACGGGGAATGCCAGATGCTGGTAATATTTGTAATTGGGTGACCTGAATGAGAATCATGAACATTTAAGAATACTGCCGGTTCTAATTCGGACACGTTCTGTAAACAGTATCCAGGCTACAAAGCTGCGTCCGTTTCCTTGGAAAGATGTTTGTACGGCGGATGAATGTTTGCCATAAACTAATTTACAATCCAATTCTGTAATAACTTTTGAGCTTGTACAGTGTATACGCTCTTAAGATATTTTGTTTATATTGCGTGGATTAGGTCTTGAGCTTCTACAACAATGGCTAGCTTAGAAATGTATATCAAAACTGACTGATGTTAACTTTAATTAAAATAGGCTCTGTAGATAACATCGCTTAGTAATTGACAAAATTGAATGGTTTTTTTTTTTTCAACAGATTTCCCCCGCGTTGAAGTCGGTCCCGAGAATCCTTTGCGAGTCGAGATCGATGGGAACGCTAACATGGTGTGCAAGGTTGACGCCAAACCTAAAGTAAACACAGTCAGGTGGACGCGAGATGGGAAATATATATCAAACTCGTTCACACATCTGATACAAGGAGTGACCGTACAGGACGCGGGCAAATACATCTGCAGCGCTGACAACGGACTCGGACAGCCCGGAGAAAATGAGATATACTTGGACGTCCTGTATCCTCCCAGCGTCACAGTCGATTCGAAAACATACGAAGCCGAAGAAGGTGGCAACGTTGAAATAAGATGCGAAGTCTCCTCCAACCCCGACCCTATATCCATCGAATGGACCAAGGAAGGACGAACTGATTTCAGACAGAAAGGGAATACGTTAGTACTGACTCGAGTCGACGCCGACATGGCCGGAACTTACGTGTGTCGGGCCGTGAACGTGATCGCTACCAGTAGTGGTAATAAAGTGGAGAAAGCCGGCATGGCGTCCGTGGCTGTGCTCGTGAGACATAAGCCCGGACGAGCCTACATAAGTCCAGACCATCCGATAGCCCAAGAAGGTACCGGGGTTACATTGACCTGCAGCGCCAAGCCCCCCGGCTGGCCTGTACCGCAATATCGCTGGTTCCGCGAGATAGAAACGGTTGACATCAAACCTACGGTGTTGGCGACGGGGAACAAGTATACAATACCCAGCGCTCACCTGGGCAGCGAAGGCGTGTATCATTGTCAAGCTACGAACGAGCTCGGTCACAGCGAGCTGGCCACCGTCAACCTGGAAGTGTATCAGCCGCCTAGATTCCAGTCAAAGCTGCAACCTCACATGATAAAAAACTCAGGTGAAAGGAACTTCTCTCTCACATGCGTCGCTCTGGGCAAACCTCTCCCTAGCGTCAAATGGTACAAGGACAACTCGGAGATCCGACCCGACGCCAACATGTACGAGGTGAAGACCGAAATTAATAAGAGCAGCAACGCCGTCTACAACATACAGAGCGTTCTCAGATTCCACGGAAGGGCGAGGCCCAGCGGCGACGACCTGCTTCCTGCTGATAGAGGTGTCTATTCTTGCTCCTTTGAGAACGAAGTCAAGAAAGTGGAATCGTCGATGCAACTACGTATTGAACGTAAGTTATTCTGCCGTATACGTAACGTGGTATTTGTTTTGTCTGTTATCAGCGGGACTAATATTGCTCTAATTACACCCTTGCCGGTGCTAACAACTTTCTCCGCGTTATTTGATATGTTAACAAAGTTATAGCGCATGCTAGAAAACACGCATCACTGAACACGTTGTACTCTAAAAATAGTTGCTCCGTAAAACTTTAATAACTTAATATTACGTAAACACCGCATCATATTATTTTTGGAGATAAGAAATAAAATTTTATTGTACATATAATTCACATATCATTTGTGCAGCTTGCTAGAAACGTTGATCATCCAAGCATAGTCATTATATTAAAACTGACAAGACAACGTCTCTAGTTAAATAATTAAAGTTTTAGTTCACATTAATCATCATCGGGAATCAGTCGGAGTAATTTTTTTTTTTTTGCCTTCAGTTCGATACTAATGAATAATTAATTTGACTTTTATACATCTGATGCAGTGCGCTTATTAGGCTTTAATTAACTCGGCATTAATTGATGCAGGGCGGGTCACGTCGATGCTATGTGTATTGTATTCATACATTTAATAACAAAAACTATATCCACGAACGTTTGCAGATGAGCCGTTATCGATCAAACAACAGCGGAAGGTGGCGTACGATTTGATGGAGAACGCTGAGATATCGTGTCGAGTGTTGGCGTACCCCAAACCCGAGTTCCAGTGGTACTACAGCATGAACCCCTCCCCGCTCCAGATGTCCTCGGACGGCCATTACGAGATTATAACGACGACCGACGAAAACGACTCGTACTTGAGCGTTCTCATCATTAGAAATATAAAGTCACAGGACTACGGCGACTACTACTGCAACGTTAAGAACACGCTGGGCGGAATACGGCCGCAGATCAGGTTACAGCCCAAGGGCGCGCCCGAACCGCCCAAGAACCTGTCTAGTCAGAAGGTTGACGCGACCTACGTCACCTTGAAGTGGGAGGAGGGTTTCAACGGCGGTCTGTCCAGTACGAAGTACTTCGTACTGTATCGAAGAGTCAGATCCATCAATGGCGAGCCGTGCGCGGTGCAGGGCGCCGACGAGTTCGACTGGAAGGAGTACGACTGCGGCCGGGCGAACCCCTGCAACGTCACCAGGCTAGAGCAACACAACTCCTACTACTTTAAGGTATTGCCTCCAATATATCACACTTGGGCTGGCTACAAACTCTTCCTAATAGAATAGCTGTGGTTTGTATGCTGAATATTGCTTGATATATAAACCTTAGTAGGGGCGCTCGAGGGCTCTGTAACGAGTTTATTAAAACAGTGACATCAATCATCTTCACGAACGCTATCCATTTCCTTCATTAATCATGACAACTAACCAACAAGTTTATAGTCAAGATTTCTATTAACCTAACGCTTTAGATCACTTATAATTTTGTAGACCTCTAAATGTTCCTTGTTTCACTCAGATTTGTCCCTTATGTCTCCAGCTCGGTAAGCATGCCCGGACAACTCCCAATATTCGAACCCTCCCGCTATTTCCTTCCGTAACGACCGATCCCGCGACTGAGTATCTTATGACATTATGTATAATCTGAATCATTTTTATCATTAACGCTACCAGCGAGTGACGTATGCATTCAAGGTAAATTTCCGCTAGAATGTGTTCGATGTAATATTGTCGTAATTGTAATATGCGGATGTTTGATAGGTGAAGGCGGTCAATACTAAGGGTCAGAGTAACTATTCCAATGAAATTTCGGTGACGACGAGGGTTGATAAGATATTACCGCCGGAACAGGTATCTTATGACCCCAGGTCTAGTGTCGTGGGCTTCAGAGTGGGCCCTACATGTCTCCCGCTTATGGGAGTTATCGAAAATTTGGTTGCCGATGGATGGAAGGTAAGATTATAACATATTAATATATTTGACCTCACCTCTGTCTGTTACCAGAAATCATCATTCAGAAATTGTAGAGACGCTTGAAGAAGGCTAAAGTGCAAAAATATATTTTAAATTCGTCCTAATGTCTTATTTTTCAACCAAAAATATTTAAATATTTTTACAAATTTGCATATTTAAATCTTGACATTTATTCCATATTTGGTCAATATTATTTGAAAATAAAATTGGAGAAGCTACCAAAAAACTACATATATCTCAATTTAAAAACGCAACATTTACGATCATTGCATATTGTATCGGGTTACACGTATTAATTGACGTGCAGGTGATAGAAACTATGCCTCTTCGTCTGTCGGGAGTCGTGTCATCGGAACAGGATACGACATTGGATCAAGTGACCGTCGGCAGCCGAGCCGATAGGAACTCTTACGACCCCAACATACGACTCAGGCTGAAACTGTGCCTACAGAACAACCAAAACGTCTGCAGCGAGTATGTTGAAGCTAAGAGTGAGTGTCTCTGCTACTGGCAGTATTGTATAACAACCGAAAACAATGACAAATTAAATTCAAACTCAACGTAATGTCCCGCAGTGTTGAATATAACTTTTTGTTACAGTCGGTCCATCGATCACCAAAGAAGCGGTCGCCCTCACCACCGGCACCATGATAGCGCTGATCATATCCTGCGTGCTGATCGTCATGGGTTTCATACTCTTCGGCTTGTACTGTCGATGTAAATGTAAGGAGAAAAACAAGGGCTCGTCCAAAAATTATGTCGTAGAGGCCAAACGATCGCCCGTCGACTCGCCCAGGAACCATCCTCCCCCGCCCTACTACCCCACCACCGGCATGGAAAACAAGGCTCTGGAGAGTTCCATGGACGTGCCATCGATCATGGAAGACTCGAAGTACTCCTCGCAACCATACGGCTACCACATGCCCGCTCAGGACATACCGCCCACAGACTGTAAGCACACACACATACACGCTTTTTATATCATATAACATTGCTAAATCATCAATCTACGTGCAGGCTAAATATCAGTTTAAAAATAATATGATTTTTCCATTCACGCACTCGAAGGACTAGACGGTAAAGAGTTTCACGAATTCGAGCTCAGGCCCCGAGACACGGTCATGCACATAGTGTATAATTGATACGACTTTGTCAACAGGGAACATCCAGTATCTAGAGAACAATTACGCCAACAGCAACAACGGCGGCAGCGTCAACTCCCAGGACTCGCTGTGGCAGCTGAAGATGGTCGCCGCCAACAACTCCTCGGGCATGTGTCACCCCATCATGACCTCCGACAGGCAGAGCAACTATGGGTCGGTCCACTCAGACTACCTACTCGCTAAGGATTTCTTAATATATATCTATATAACATCGTTGTTAATCGCATGTAAAGTTAGACACGTCCCAAGCGGTTTTCTCTCTTGAGATTGATGTTGCTTTTCTTATATTAACAAGGAATCCGCTGTCTTAAAGCAACGTTATATAATTCTTTATATGCGGTCGGTGATTCCAAAGAGTCGTAATAATGATGATGTCGTCGGAGCTGATGTTTGACCGATTGTAAACATTATATTTAGCTACGACCCGATCAGACACGGCGGCTACGGCACCATCGATGACTACGCGCCCTATCCGCCGCTGCCGCTGGCACCGCACGGCCAGCACGGGCAGCTCGGCCAGCACGGCCAGCACGGCCAGCTGGCACCCCACGGCCAACACGCGCCACTAGCGCCGCACTCGTCCCACGGCCCGGGCTCGGATTACGCTCGCAACTCCCAGAACCCATCCAGACAAGACTACTGCTCGGACCCCTACGCCTCCGTTCACAAGCCCAAGAAACGGATGGATCAACATATCGGTGAGTCGAAAAAAGTGTACGAGCATAACAAATAGTAGGAGACCATTTTAGTGCATGAGATTACATTGATTAATGGCATGTAATAAAAAAAATAGTTTACCCTTAGGCTGCTTGAAATGTACGAGGCAGAGACATTGTTTGGTGGTGTGATGTAAGAACACATTGCTCACTAATACTAATAACATCTAGAGTAAATATTGTGTTTGAAATGTTGAGACATTCAGAAATTGTATTTGTTATTATTCCCTTCGTAAGGCACTATAATGATACATAGTTTTCTTACATTTATTTAAATAAAACTAGTATTATTCGGATTTACTACGCGGATTTTATTATTTAATAATATTATTTAATAATAAAATCCGCGTAGTAAATCCGAATAATACTAGTTTTATTTAAATGAATACTCGCGAAAATCTTAGATCTCATTACATTTATTGTTTATAAATTATTTTAAATTTTCTTTTAGATGTCTGTATACTACAAACATAGCTATCTTCGTTCACTGACACGCAAAGTTTCCTCGTTAAGTTCAGTTCAAAATTTATAGATTTCTGTTCGTGACGCTCCGAAGCCACAGCTCCACAGAGTTCGTCTCGTGTCCTTTAACTTTGCCACAGACACTCGAGTCATGTAGTCGGGGCGTTATTCTCTGTTTCACTAAGGGAAGCAAGCGTTTTGTGAATAAAATAAATAGAGAAACCCAAAATTTCTGTAAACTACAGTTTCTCTGTTTTACGAACAACAGGCTGCTCGTAGAAATTCCTGTCTTCCACATATCGAGCAGCAAGACCCTCGTACCAAGATTCTTTGTCTGTTGCAGTTTGTAAATTCCGTTCTAAATATATTCCAGAGTCCCCGTACCACGAAGTGAGCGGTCTGCCGGAGTTCCCCGAGGCGGCGGACGACAAGCCGGCGCTGTCCCTCAGCTACGACGAGTCCCTGGAGTCCGGGTACTCCACACCCAACTCGCGCGCCCGCCGGGTCATCAGAGAGATCATCGTGTGAAAGCCGTGTCACGAGACGCCAGCGTCGTGCGGACCCGCCTTCGCACTCGTGTCTATCGACAATCGACATATTTGCACGTCATCTAACTCTAATGATAGTATAAGTCGCGACTAACACTCGTTCCGATCTCTATTTACTTAAATTTGATTGTTAATTGAAAATTTATCGGCATATCCAATAACCACCGAGAATAATATGTATGACGAGGATATTATTTACACAATGTTAGTCTATACGTGTGTTGTTATTATATACATTTTACTTTGCATTGGAATCACTAAAAACTTATTGATTTCTCCAAAATCAATGTTCGTTTGTCCCACCTTGGGTCTAATCGACGTAATTTTCTTAATTACTTGAAAAACTCTATAAAACATATCTCAATTTGTCTAACCTATCCCTTACTGTGTCACTGACATCAGTAGCGATTACTTAATTAATTCTAAAACTCAATGCAATATATAAAAATATGTACAGTGAAATGTTATCTCTATTATAAACGTGTTAAGGTATATTTTATCTCTCACAATGTATATACACGCAGCTGGTGCGAAGGTCGACACAACGCAGTGTTGACTCGTCCGCTGTCGCTTATGATAATCGTAATATTTATATTAATCGAACTGATTTTTAATAGGTTAGGATTCCATTTTATATTTTGATGATGATCATTTGATATTTTTTTTTTTATAACATTAATTTTGCTTGTAGGGAGGTCATTCTTTTCGTTTCCAATGACAGTAAGGTCTGAATTAGATGCTGGCTGTTTCAATAAATTTACAATTTCAAACTCATTTTCATGAGACTGTCTTCAGTGTCCAACGTCATGCACTCTCTCTATGTAATATATATTATTATCTATGAATAAGAAATTCATCACAATTTTTAAATTACATATTATTATTTTTCTTCTATAAGAATGTCATTTGGAAACACGTTACTTACAATATTACTGTAACAAGTGTTATGTATGTAACCGAGTCTGTGTTTAAGTGTAATCTCTCGAGTAATCTCCGATATTCCGCGTGTACTTGTAATCACTCGTATATCAATGTATTGTAAGCGCTATACACATATCCTATACTATTTCGTGTCGTTGATGTTAGGTTACGGCGAGCTTATTACGTTACGATACAAGACTGTTAATAGATGCGTCGAGGTGAGCGTGCTAGGCGTGTGTCCGATGGAGACCCGCGCCGGTTAGTGTTAAGACTCTGACTCGTGTCTGTCCTTGAACGGACTTTCTTTCTGAACATTAGCATCGCTAACAAATCTCCGCTATTGAACCTTCGTAGATTCTCTTAGGTTTTCTCGACTCGTGCCATCGTTTGATTCGATATGTTATTTTGATGCGATTTAGTCGGTTTAGAAAATTATTTAAAATGATTTTTAATTAGATTCCTTTTAAGTTGTATCGTTTACTCTGTATTGTATGTGCGTTAGTTGTCCTCGTGCAGAGTTTCTGGGGAACAGTCATGTGAAGCGTGTATGAATTGTTACTAACATGACTTATTCTAGACGTTCCCCACGAACTCTGAGTGTGGTGAGGTGCGATATGTATTCTTTGTATCGGACGGAGGTCGCCAGTGTGCTGGTTTCAATACAGATTTCGAAAAATATGTTTTTAAGGAACTGTTGCAACGAAAACACACTAGCTCAGGTTCAATTATGAGACGTCCTAAAATTTACGCGACAAGAATTTCAATAAAATTGGATCTTTTACCCTTTTATTTACAAACATTCAGTGCCAAGTTACTTACTGCATGTTGGTAAATAATCTTCACTGGTATCGTGGTGAGAGCCCTCGGTCTTTTATTGCATATGAAATATAAATTGTCAATATTTTTTTGAGACACTATGTATGAATGTGCCACAAGGTTTAATACAGCGCTACATTTGCTTCTTGTTTGTGTGAACCTAGGACGTAATACATCCTTAAAAAAAATGTGTTCGAGCATGGCGAAAGGAAACTTGCTCCGTGCGCGACTGCACACATTTGTCTATAGATATCTGTAGATAGCGTTAATATCTAAATCTTGCGTAAATTTTAGGACACATTTATAACGAATTTAATTAATGAATAGCTTTAAGGGAATTATGTAAATAATTAATTAATGCAAAAATGTTCATGCATGACTCATTGAAGATAAGATGCATTGCCATAACTAATTGATAGTTTAGATGTGACTTAATCGAGGGACTTAATATGCTATGCAGATGTTTTTAGATAAAATTATTGACTTGGAGATTTTTTTTAATGTGACATATTTTTAACACGTTAATAACCGGTTGGCGGTCACAGTGTACATAATGATATATGGGGTGCTTTAATATTACGTGTGTAACCGGAACAGCGATGTCAGCACCTCATTAAGAATACATCTCTATGTAAATCATGATAATTTTTAATTTGCTTCGTAACTACACGATTATATTAAGATATTACTTATCAAATATTTTTTAAGTTGTTAGGATAAGTTTAGACTGTTGTTATGGAGCGGAGTTATATCAGGTCGAACTTAAATCACAATTCTGGTTATATTATGAAATAAGGCATTATTACATATATGTTTATATAATCTGTTATGTGTAATGTTTTTTACACATTTCTATTTCTTAAATACAGGGATTGTAATTCAACAAAGCTTAGTTAAAGATGATTGATTATTTTTTCTTTGTCCGAGGAGTTTTTACTCCCGTCCGTTCGACTTTGTATATTATTTCAAAGGTGGCAAATGAGCAGACGGCCCTTTTGTTGGCAGATAGGCACCGTGTTGTTGATATTGTAGATGCTTTGCCGACCTTGATAGTGTTAGAGGGAGAGGAAAGGGTGGGGAAAGGGAAAGTGCAACGGTCTCTCTCACTCATCGGACGAAACGCAGCCATTGAAGGCTACTTCACGCCGATCTTCTGTGAGAGGGTGATACTTCCCCGGTCGAGCCAGCCCATGTTGTCGCTGCAGTACCTTGACTACAGCTAGGCTCTACGGTCTACCTGTAAAATTAACATTTTCAAGGTGGTAGAGCACTACTTGCAATGTCATTAACATTTTGTATAGTAAAATCCGAAATGTATGATATATATTACATACAAGTAACATTACACATTAATGTTTATTGAAGTTAACTATGCGTTTATTGTAATACAATGAATTTCACATAAGCTGCTAGATGTTTAGTACGTTAACACCCACAAGACGGGAGTGCCAAATATTGGTGTTTAACAGACGGAACCACAGACTATGTGGCAATATTTACTAATTGTAAGTAATACTTTCGACTGTGTCCGATTAATTCAAGTTAAATAAATAATAATAATTTAAAGTGACAGTTGTTTCTAATGTACTTAAATTAGATTTTTTTTTTTACTTTTATTATTTACAACTTATGGCTTATTTTTTTTTTTATATTAAACCTATTGCTCTACTTATATATAAATAAATTGTTGTTTTCTCCATACAGAGTCATAAATCATTTATTGTATTCTGGCAATTCTAAAATCATTCCGCTGTTTTTTTTCTCAGTACACTTAAAAAAAGATGAGTTCGAAAAGTGTAATCAATGTTATGGGTATCATTGTAGGGGATACAAACTAGTTTCAATTAAAAATATTTAATAAGTGTAAGACTGTAAAACATAATTATTGTAAGAATCTTTGCTAGAATTAAGTAAATGGCGCTAAAGCTTTTGTAGTCTTTTTTTTTTCAATTCACCTTGTTTTTTTTTTAATATTTTGCTACTTTTAATTATTATTTATTGATTTATGCCTCATCCTATGACTGTGTTGCATACTATACTAAAGAGAAATTGTTTTAGTAGTGAGACATTTGTGCATCTCTATAATTCTACCTTGCAACCTCTAGATCCGTCACTTTGAACATTTCGTAATAATAAATACGTCTTATGAAGATATCTCCCCTTTATTCTATATGACATTGATCTTATCTCCTTTATCAACGCATGAGTGTTCCTTTATTTTTTGTACTTATTACAATCAGAAAATATTAATATTATTCTCCGAGGCTTCTTACATGTAACAGAGTTTTATTTACTGTAATACAAAACTCACCCAACCCCAATTTTAAAGCAAAATATGTGAGAAATGATATGATATTGGTTTGCGTGGGAAGTGAATTTTTAATAAACTAATTTACAGTAAAAGTACTGTGGTTATAAAAAATAATACTTTATTCCACTTAGTTTATTTTATTCACAGTTATACACTTCATACATCAGAATTGTATATTTTATATGAAGTCACGCGACAGACTACAGATGGCGCTGCAGATTGATAGCCACATCTATTTTTTAACTTCACAAAACGAAAACAGTGGGAGTAGTATGAAAACACAATTAAAACCTAATTATGAGGTTTAATTCCTCAATAATGAGGAAAATTAAAATGTTTGTGTGAGAGACAAACTAGTACATTGAAAATTTACAAAGGGATTCAAACACTTTCAGTTTACTCAGCAAGTCGATTACGAATACTGCTCTGCTGAACTATCGATATAATTTACTGATGTGATTAATGTTTAAATAACTTTAAAGTGAAAAGAGTTTAGCTATATTATAGTATTGCATAAATATAACGACTGCCTCATATATTCGTCCCTTTAAATTTATCACGGTTAAGTTATAACTTTAATTTTTGTTCAATTGTCTTTTTAAGACCTATCTGGCAAGAACGCCATCTTTTGGAATCTTATAAAACATTCGTCATTGAAATTTAATTCGAACATATTTTTTAAAAGTAATATAATATATCTTATTAAATTTACATTTCATTAATTAATATTTAGAGATATTCCACAAAGGAATATTTTGTCGTGAAACCGACTTAAGTTATTGATTTTAGATACGACCTTTAATGCGCAGATGCGCGTTTTTTGACTAGATGTACCTACAGAGGATTAGAACGCTGTGTGATTTAGATTAATTGAAGATGAAGTGTCGGTAGAATCTATCATTGATAAATACAAAAACTATAAAATCATACACTATAACATTTTTATATAATACATTTCAAATAACAAAACAAAAATGGGCAATACACAAGCAGGTGAAAAACAACATAAAACCGGAAAGTCACCAGCCAAAGGTAAACATTTTATAAGAAATTTAAACAGAAAAAGTTCCGGTAAAGAAACTAAGAAAAATGCTCGTAAAAAGAGCATCGGAAGGCGAGAAACTCCAGATAAAGAGTTCGATAAAACATCAGAATCCGATAACAATGAAACTATTGAGGCATCTGATAACGACACGGTCGAGTGCGTGTTCAAAACATCGACTGGCGAGGGGGGGGCGGGAACTAGTGTGCAGTCGGAGGTAACGGTGACCAGGTGCGAGTACTCCCAGCGGTCACCGACCCGCGACCACTCACACGCCGTCTCACCCGCCGAGAAATCCTCCTCGGACTCAGTATTCACGGACCCTTTAACGCCGCTCGCCGTAGAAGTCAACCAGTGTTATTACTCCGCCGAGAGCGACAGCGCTCCCGAAGAACCGCTCGTCACGAACCTCGCTCCATGCATCGATGCGCAACAGGTGACCTTGGCAGTCGAAGCCGGACAGACAACTATGCCTCACGATGATACTGCCACCCCGCTGTCATTTCATGACAGCATAGAAAAAGAAGAAAAACTTGACATTTCCGATGAGATTAGTGATAGAGATAATAATGAAACTGTTATGGGTGGCATTTTATCGAAGTCAAAGGAGGAAACCTTACCGCATAAGGATCATGAGTGTAATCATGAATTTCTGGAGAACCGGTTGAAAGCTTGTCCGGGACAGACCTCATTTACTATATCCAGGCACAGGAAAGTGGAGCTTCCACCGGTCGCAGATACCTCTCTTAATATTCTGGATGATGGTATGATATTGAATATCTTATTATTAAAATACGTGCAATTATAATATCATTAACACGAAGCGTTCACTTAACTAATTATAGAACCGCTTTCATTCCTTTTCATTTTGCGAGGCTCCTATTATAAATATAAGTAATATATTATAATAAGATTTCAATAAAATCTCTTTCTTTACTGTTATAACATAAATTTTAACCCAGATTAACATATTTTACTGTTAAAATTAAATAAAATTTAATATTAAAAATTCAGTAGCCTTATTTTGTTTATATTATTGTAAATATTAATATTATTTTAAGTATACTGTTATAAATAGGACCCGTTCCGTTGCCTCCGAAGAATTGTATTTTTTATTGTATGTACTGATATGCTGAAAAAGTACTAGATTTGTATCTTCAAGATTGTGAACATTACATATTTACTTTCTTAGTGTTATCGTCGTCTAATTTACATTCATTAAAAATAATAATTTTGGCTTTCTAGATAAGAAAAGCGTCATTCCAGTGTCAGTGATGGAGCGGTCCCCGATTCAAATGTTTTACGAAAAGTTGCATCTCTCACCCTCGATAAGCACACAGAGTCGAGGGTCGTACGTCCCAAGTTCGTACCGGAGAAACTTGATTTCCAACTATACCAAAAGTTTGAAGGTTTGTTTTTATCTTCTTTTAAAAGTTTTAGGATGTCATAACGCGTTAATTTTAACTATGCAGGTACCTATACTAAAATTAAAACTCTGCATGATGACGAAATTTCTAAATTGCTGGACACATTTTGAACACATTTTTTTTTTCCAAAAATTATATTACTGAATATATTATTCAGTTATTGTTATAAATTTGCCTCTTGGAATGAATAAACAATTTTTCGACTTATGTTCCAAATTATCATCATTTTATGTTAAAAAATAATAAAGGTTAAACTAATGGAAATAAATTATTTATAATTATAATAATTCTTTATAGCTAGGACACATAATCGAAGAATTAATCTTATTTAATACATAACATTTTATATCAAAATTTTAATTTAATTACCTTAAAGAATTTCTTTAATGTATATCCTTACCATCTCTTTTAACATATCTACTATTGTCAAATGCATTAAAACGAAATAAGTTTTTGAGTTTAATACAACTTACATGTGAAAAAAATAATATTTCAAATCAACGCCGGTAAAACATAGTTGAAATATTTGGTATCATCATACCAAACATTTAACAATAAAATAAGACTACAAAATCATCTGATTTGTAGTATTGTATATAAGAAATGAGTTATTACCATAAAATTTACAAGTAGAGTATTAGACGAGCCTCTTCAGTAGACTTAAAGTGAATAAACAAAGTGATAGCTTATCGTGGATGACTTTATATCTAAGCAGGTAATGTTAATAGCTCTCATTATCTGAATCAAGCAAATTTGCATCAGAATATACTGATAACGCATTAAAGCAATTTAGTCTGAGCCCAGAAGTGATCGTATCCTGTCTTAATAATATAATACAATGCAGTTGTCAAGTAATAGAGTTAATTTTTCAAATTCAGCAACCCATTTCAATTACGTGCAATTATTAAGCAAAGACCGACCTGCGAGGAAACGAATACAAGACATTGTTACTTTGTTAGGATTGCACAGCGATCATGTAGCCATTTTCAGTGCAGTTGAATCACCTCTTGATAAAGCCCGACATAAATTAAAAAATATATCAAGTGCTAAAAGTGCTTTAGTGTTACATGTGACCAAAAACTTGCGGATATTTTTCGTGAAACCAGTGTTGTGGCTAAAACTTTCATTTAATATATATGGAAAATATACTGATATGGCTATTGAATGGGATTTAGAAACCAGAACCGTAACAGTATTATCGTCTTGTCGAGGAAGGAGAAGATATTTATGGATAATAAATATCTCAAGTCCTTGTTATATAAAGTTTACTAAAAATCATTGGAGTAAGTTGTCGTATCACTATATAACTTGATTCATTTCATATCTATATTCAGACAATTTGTTATATGAACAATATATTTTCAAGTAATTAAAAGCTGCAAAAGGATCCTTTTTTAACAGAAAATATGATTTATTTGTTATCAATGTCTTGACGTCCTAACCTCTTTAATTCTTTCATGTGTACGGACAAAAAACTAGAAAGGGGTTTTGGTCCTATAAACAACAAAATTATCCTACATATATCCAAATGGATCCCCTGCAAGATAAATGAGAAATTTTTATACATAATTTTCCGGCCTTTATAATTGTTACAGTAAATTTAATAGATATATTATATTTATTATTTAGATGACTTATTTGGAATTATAATAAACTTTTTGATGTAAATGTTTTTCTACATTCGTGTTACATAAACATTTTGTAATATCTTTTTTTTCCATTACATATTTCCTTAATAAAAAATTATTTATTTTAAATAAAAAAATAAATAATGACCAGAATAATAGTTCGACATGAATAAAAAGGTTTCTTCAACTTTTATTTTCCAATATGTAATTTATTAAGTCAATTAACAAAATTTTATACTCGAATAAAAATCTCTATAAAAATATCACAGAAATGTAGTATTCTAGCAAGATCCATTCTGACAATGACGTATAAACAAAATATTTTCTGTCACATTGACAAATTGAAACAACAGTGGGTTAAAGCATAATTAAATTTCAGCAACAAGTTAATTAAAATTAGGATTCAGAATTATCAAGTGTTAAGTATGAGAATATCCAATATTCAGTGATATAAAATATTATATTTTATCAAAAACTCGTAAAGTTTCATCAATTAATAGTATTTTTTCTTTTTATGTTCTTTGCTTATTTGCACTTATATTTGCAAGCGTTAGGTAATAAATGTGTACGTTGTAGTAATAAATTAAACCATAATAAAAATATAATTTTCAGGGCAAATGCTTCTTAATTGGTTCGCATCATCCACATCTGAAGATAATCATTTGCGGAACATTCTCAACAGTCAGGATCTCAAAACACTTGGGGTACAATACTGTACGCACTTGCTGGCGGCCGGTGTCTTAAGACAGATACCTGACAAGGATGCTCCAACTGAGAAAATATTTAAGGTAACTTACGCTATATTACTTGTTTTTAAATATTTAATTATAGCATTAACACTTACAACTAATGTTGTTTTTAATTGTGATCTTAAGTGCTTATAAAGGATGTATTGAATATAAGTAATATATTCCTCATGTTATTTTCAGCCTAATCTAATGTATTATTGGTCACACATGGAGATGCCAGCATCTCAGCCAGTCACACCGGGAAGATTAGACATGTCCTCATGGCCGCCTGAACGTGATACACTTAACTTAAAAACACAAACACAAATCACCAACTATTGTACTATGGAGAACCAATATAACAAACAGCACAGTGAAGATGTTAATGACATAGCTGAGGCAAAGTTTGTTATATCACAGTTAAAAAGGAAACTTCAAGAATTAGAATACCAGTTGGAAAATTATAAAATGAGTCCACAAATTGGATTAATTAATAAAAAGATTAATAACACATTTATGTCGACTCCAGAAAATTTATCGAACAGGAATAAAATTGATTTAGTCAGTAGAGAGGTTCAAACAATAAATGATAGTGAAGTTATTAGGCTGTCAGACAAACCTGTGATAAATTATAAAGATGCAAGTACAGGTGTAAATGAAGATTGCAATTTAGAATTAAGTAGATTAGGTAAAAACAATGAATTGTATAATAACGATTTACTAGGTAAATCAGAAAAGAGATCTGAAAAAATAGAAAATTATTGTAAATTAAATAAAAGTCGAGATACTAATAATGCTTATCGGAATGAAGATATAACAAATATAAGTGGTAACGGCAATAGAAAGCTTAGTAATAGAGAAAGAGATTTACTAATCACGAATCTTACAAATCAACTATATAGTATAGATGATAATAATATTAATAATACATGTGAAAGCTCCTCGGATGCTTCATTCTTAAGTACAACAACAGAACTTTTAAGTAGCAGTAGTAACAGATTCTTGGACATCAATCAGGACAATATATCTAACTCATCTATAGAATTTCTTTGTAGAAATGATGATAAGAAAACTGATTGTAATATACAATCGTCAGATTTGAAAAATAGCATTATCCCAATACAAACTATAGAAGCAAGAGATGTTACGTTATCAGATATGAACCTCACATTGAAAGGTTCTGCTAAAAGTAATGATTGTCAATCTGCTGCTACACCACCGCCTCCGTACCCTGGGATGCTGCCATCTCCCCCACCTGCGCCAGGGACAATCCAAGATCAGTCACTTTGCAAGGAATCAAAATCACCTGACATAAAACAACAGTCATCAACACCAGCTAATCAACACAAAATCGACTTACTTGATGACAGTAAAGGTTCCCCAACACAAGATATTGTTAAAAGTTCCAGTATTGATGAATCTCCAAAATCAAACAGAAATCTAGACTGTTTCAGAGAAATCGAAAATAATGACTTAAAAGCTAAAAACTTCAATTCAGTCTCTTCAAACCAATATGATGAAAGGAAAAGAAATAGTATAAATTCCTCACTACCTCTCTCCAATGATAACGTGTTACCACCGCCACAATCACAAGAGTCCACAGTATTATCTCCTCAAGATATTAAAGTAGACGATACTAAAACGCCGGATATCCCTGGTCTAGAACCGCTGTCTTTAAAGTTGGAGTTACCGAGTACAGAATCACCAAAAACAGCGATAAGTCCGCATTCACCAGTAAAAGTTGTGGGTCCTCCACCCCCACCTATGCCTGGAACTGAGGGTCTCACACCAGTAATGCCAATTATGGGCCCCCCTCCCCCGCCAATGCTTGGAATGGGTCCCCCTCCTCCACCGATGCCTGGAATGGGCCCCCCTCCCCCACCAATGCCTGGAATGGGGCCCCCTCCACCACCGATGCCTGGAATGGGGCCACCTCCACCACCGATGCCTGGAATGGGGCCCCCTCCGCCACCGATGCCCGGAATGGGGCCCCCTCCACCTCCGATGCCTGGAATGGGGCCCCCTCCTCCCCCTCTGCCCGGTATGGGCCCTCCACCACCTCCCATGACTGGTTTAGGACCACCATCGCCACTAACACCTGGAATGCCTCCGCCGCCTCCATTAAATGCTGGACCTGTACCATTCCCAGCGCCACCCGTGGGTGGATGGAATATGCAAAGAGCAAGTTAGTAATATTTTATATATATATTTATATATTAAATTTTTATAACTAAAGTGAACCATTATGAACAATAAACTATTGGCGAAATTTTTACCTTACGGCTGCTTGAGGTAGGAAAATGTTCTGCTGTTTACACATTAATAAATAGTCCTTCATGGGAGGTGCGACATTAAAGTGCGACATTTCTCACGTAACATTTATTTGCTTGATTTGAAAATGCTCGTTAATGCTTAATAGAATAGTTTTATTTCTTTTTTGGTTTTATTACAAAACACCATCACAAACTGAATGACATGTTTCAGCTCTGAGGAAAACTCCCATAAAGCCCGCGGCTCCCATGAAGCCTTTATATTGGACGAGGATTTTAGCACCACCGATTCCCCCATCGTGTCAAGGCGATCCAGAAACATCGGGATTCAAACCGCTCTGGCTAGAAATAGAAGAAGCTAAATTGGACAACATAGACGAATTCGCTAATCTATTTTCACGTCAAGTCGTAAAAGCTCCCGTTAAGAAAAAGGTTGAAGTGAAGAGTAAAATACAACCCATCAAGATTTTGGACAGCAAACGTTCGCAGAACGTCGGGATTCTAGCTCAGAGTCTGCACGTGGAGTTCTCGGAGATCGAGAACGCTATCTATAACTTCGACACTTCAGTCGTCAGTTTGGAGGCTCTGCAGCAGATTTATGAATTGGTAAGACTTATGAATGTATATTAAACATATGTATCACTCTATAGGACGACAACACATTGTACATTTAATTAACAGAGAGCCAAAGATGAAGAGCTGATGATGATCAAGGAGCACTTGAAGACTAAACCCGGCGTGCCACTGGATAAGCCGGAGGCGTTCCTTCATGACTTATCCGGAATCCACAATTTCGCGGAGAGAATATCTTGTTTTACATTCCAAGCGGAGTTCGACGATGCAGCAAACACGATAATGCACAAATTAGATAATCTGAAGCACACTTGCGAGGTATTGTATATATATATATATATATATTTCTTAAAGCAAATTATCATAGTTGGTGGAAGAATCAACAACAATTTTTCCTTCTAGTTTCTTGTGACGAACGAATCTCTTAAGCAGCTGTTTGCTATCATACTGGCTCTCGGCAATTACATGAACGGGGGGAATGGTCAAAGAGGACAGGCTGATGGATTCGGTCTAGAGATACTTTCTAAATTGAAAGACGTTAAGGTAACTGCTAAAGTTCATAAAAATTTTTATACGAGGTCCCTAAAAAATACATAATGGGCCTCATCAAGGACAAACTACATTCTGCTTAAATGTTATTATTGCAAATACTTTCTTAATAACTATTCACTATTATTATATTTATATATATTGTGTATTGAAAATGTATCCTCAGTCGAAGCAGTCCCATATAACGCTACTACACTTCATAGTACGTACGTACATGCGCGTTTCGTCACTTGGAGCCCTACCGGTGCCGGAGCCCGGGGACGTTGCCCGCGCCGCCGCCCTAGACTTCGCAGAGGTCGCCACGAGTCTGAACACGCTGCGCACTAACCTTGACGGTAACAGTATTCACTTACATACTTTGAGTAACGCTGTTCCGTATGAAATTGATTCTGAAGAGGTCAACAATAGTCTGTGTGCTTTACTTATTCGCCATAGTTTATTAATCCATTATATTTTTGTTTCCTAATTAAATCAAGTAAAAATTTTAAAATTGTTGTATGTACCAGAGTGCCGAGAAAAGGTTGAAAAAGTTATCGAGACGGATGCACGGATACAAAAGACGGAAGACGAAAACGCGAGTTGTGAAAGTAAAAAAAGACTGGAAGTGTTCAAAGACAAAATGACGGCGTTCCTGAACGCTGCGGGAGAAAAACTTAAGACGGAAAACGATAACTTATCAGAGTGTAAAAATAAGTTTATAGCTACAGTGAAATTCTATCAATATTCTCCAAAATGTGGCAAAGTTGAAGATTGTGAACCGAAGGAGTTTTTTTCCCTTTGGACGTCGTTTTGCAGTGATTTTAAAGACATTTATAAAAAAGAAGAACAAATAGCTATTAAAGAAAAGTGAGTGTGCACATAAAATAAGTTGTTCAAAAAATTCTAACCTCTTTTAATACAATTACGTAGGACGTTACACTAGGAAAATATTAACTTATTTAGATTAAATATTTTTATCTAAATAAGTTAACTTTTATATATTTTTTTAAATAATAAATCGTCTCACGATATACATTTAATTGTCATAAATGTTTGTTTACAGATTAAAAGAAACTAAAAAGCTACAGTGCGAAAGAAAAGCGAATACCCAACCAAAAAAAGAGGGTGGTTTGAAAGCCCGTCTTCAGAAGTTGTCTAGCACAAAAAAATGAATCTAGGAAACAACACAGTCATAACTTTATTCACTACAGATGAATATGAATAAAAGACAAGTGTATGACATCACAAAAATAACTATAAATGTTTACAACGAATTTGGATTTCAAAACGGAATGTTACTTATCATTTCTACGTTTTCCTAAAAATATATCAACGTTACACTTGTAATTTTCATGTTTCAACAGCAGAAACTATTTTCTAACACGATATTGCTTTTGGCTTAAATAATTGTTATGTAACCTCTGAATTTAATTATGAATAATGTATAATAAATTCTTATGTTTAGTTAGTATGCTGAGAATAACAAATAAGTGCATTTAATGTTTGTCATATCTAATATAAATAAGATGTTTGGTTCGAGAGGTTCCAAGATGTGTATCAAATTCAATGGCTGTGGTCTTAGGATTTACAAGATCTACTCGCAAGCTATATTGTTGTGATTTCTTCTAGCACTTTGAGTATCGAGTATCGTTTTACTTAAGTGAAGGATAAAGACAGCTGTCTATAAATCATTTGTAAAACAAAAATTAAGATTAGTTTAGAATTTACTACAGGGGAATGTTTTATTGAATATTAGAATGCATTCCATTTATGAATGAATCACGTTACCGCCGCTGGACTTATACTCTTTAACAATACACAGTATAATGTGTAATAACTCTTTAATAATGTACCTGATATTATTTAACAGCAGCTACTTACCTGCTATATATTGTTTACAATTTTACCTACATACATGGTGCTTTATTGGTGTAACTAAGTTTTGTAAAGTACAGTAGATAGTGAAATAATACATTTTTTTTTTCTATTTAATAGTTTTTTATTCACTTATAGTCCAAACATTTGTTTTGCCATATTTTTTTTGTTTTTCTCACAAGTTTTTCAGCTTTGAGAGGATTATCCAACTTCAAAAGCGCAGTTTTCAGAGCTTGCCATTGCATGAAACTCAAGTGGGTAGTAAGAGATTTTTCATCAGAATTATTTCTGAATTCTTCTTCGTCCCTTATAAATTTCTGTAGACTGTTTCCATCGACAACATTTTCAATGTTATGATTAATTATTTTTTTCTCTTTTTGAACAGGATTTGTCTCGGTAGTGTCTTTCTTGTATAGTTTTTTAAACATTTCTCTTGATATAGCTACACCCTGGTCATTATTGACTTTTTGAGAGTTCTTCATAGTTTGTTGTCTCATATTGTCTACAATTCTGTCTTCAACAGGAAGTGTCATTTGTATGTCTGGTTTTTCAGTTTTAGCGGTTTTACTGGATGTTTTATTTATATTATTGACATATTTCAATATGCTCTCACAGAGTTCACCTTCTTCATCTTCAACTAAAATAGCATCTACATCTAAACTTAATTTCTGTGTCCATTCAAATCTGCCTTCTTTATTTATATTTTTTATATTAATCAATGTATCCAAGTTGTCTGGTATCTCATAATCATGTGCAAAAATACTTACACCTTTATCTGGTAGCTGATTTAAATATTGATGTAATCTACTATACCACTTACTAGAATGTTGAAGCAAAACTAAGCTGAGAGACCACACACGGCTCAATAGGGCATAAGGCATGAGACACATCCAGTGACTTTCCCCCCGTCTGATTCTATTCAAATAAAATATAGAAGCTTTTTTTGAGCAGACTGTTATTCTAAACATTATTTTGGAGAAAGTTATAAGACGTACTAATACATATTCTAACATTTGTTTTGTAGGGAAATATGGTGAAGATTCATCTTCAGATGGTAAAACATTAAGAAACTTTTGAACATCTTTTAGTAAACCCACAACTAAATATCGGCGTAGGGCAGTATTTACTTTCTTAAAGTTTTTGTAACCAATGTCATTTCGAAATTTCTTATCAAACTTATACACAAATCTTGAGAAAATTGCACTTTCCTTATGCAAAGGAGACTGCTTCGATAAAATATGAATAATAGAAGTACAAGCGTGTTTTAGGCCAATTAAATCTGTAAATAAAAACTTTATGATGTATAGAACAAAAAAATATTATATTTATAAATAAGGTGCTTACCAATATCGTAGTTACATTTAGATGTGTTAATTGGGGGTGGCAAAATAGATCGATCGTTCCAAGGCTCTAACATTATTTACAAAATAATAATGATAAAGGGACAGAATTTACTCTTGATATAACCTCAATACACAAGATATTTTTCACTAATTTGTTTCTTTTTTGCATTCAGTGTATTTAATTCTTGATTAAGTAATATTCGCGGTAATTGAAAAAAAAAATTGGGATACTATATTCTTTTTATGTTTTAATTTATAAATCTATTTCTGACATTCGAAAACTTCGCTACATTGATTACAGATAAATATAGATTATATCACATTATAGAGTGACACTTCAACTGTACCTGGCTATGTAAATGTATTAAATAGACTTTCTAACAATGCAGTCTAAATTCATTTTGTGCAATTTATAAGTAAAATAAAAAGTATAAGTATTTTTGGATTTTTTTTAGATCTGATAATAAAGTGTTTCATTTATAAACTATACTATTAACAAATCTTTTCATTTGAGGTGAAAATTTTTGTTAATAAATATATTCCTTGGATTAGAGGAATAACCAATTTAATAAGTAATTCATATTTGATGAATTATATATAATATTCGCTATGATTTTACGCTTGCCTATATATTTTATTTCAACTCAATTTTTTTTTATTTCTGATGAAAATCACCTCCAGGAAATAAAAGTTTTTTTTGCATTGGTCTTTATTTATTTATTACAAAATGTAACTTGCTTAGTTATAATATCCGGTCATGAACTTTCACCATGGGTACTTCAAAAACATTTTATTTATTCCATTCCATCCACGTCTTCTCTTATTAAACCTCCAAAAGGTGAATCTGGTGGAAGCCATTCACAGCTGGTGTCTTCTGATGAACATACCTGAAAATTAGCATATTTTGAATTATTTGTTAGTGAATCGTTTCAAAATTCATATTTAATCATAATAAATAAGCATACATTTAAATAAGTACTGTATTTTAATTTAAAACCTTTGTTATCATTTTCTTTTGTAAACAACATTTCTCTTATTTTACAGTAACCGTGGTCACAAAAACCAATCTGAAATACACCTTCATCGAATAGAAATAAAAACATTAAGTCCGGATTTTTTTTTATCAAGAACAGTGATATTAAATAATACTTGGATAATACTTGAATTAAATATTAAATTGATGATACATTTTCCGATACCTGACATTTGCAATTAACTGCTTCAACGTAGTGGTATAATTCAGTGCCGGGTTCTACACCGGCATCGCAATGGCGTAGTTTGACAGAGGCATGTTTTCTCTCGCCGTGGACACATACAGGGTGATGAGATTCCTTGTATGGAAATTGCCAATGCGCGATCTAGTGTTTTGATAAAAAATCAAACGGCGAATTGTTAACAGCACATAAATATGTTTATAAATATACCATAAAAGTGAGATGAAATCCTTCAATGTTTGTATTAGATTCAGATCTACAGATGTTACATAGGTTTAATTTGATGGATGAGGGATAAAATAATAGGTGTCATACAATACAATGTGTGTTTAGTTTAGTAATATATAAAATAAAATAAACATATAGATACCTCATAAGACAAACAGAATCCCCAGCATGAGAGAATCTTTACATCGTCCCAACACCGAAGACCGTTAAAATCCGTTTGTACAGCCTTATGTGTATATCGTTTCAGCTTACAGCGGTTATTGAGTGATGAACTAGCGCCGTCTGATACGCACCATATTGTCATCATCAGCAGTACTATTCTAAAACACCTTTTAGTATCTAACATTTTGTCTTAAATGTTTAAGTTCCTTCTGGGTTAAAACGTTTTCTTGGACTGTTTGAGTTCGGACCCTCTACAATTCCTTTTTATAGGGATACTGGGACTACGTCAAGACATTATTTCCATGTCAGTTCACATCAAAACAGCGCTCAAACCATTACTTTTGTAATTTAAATGATGGAAATTTAAGAACAGTCGCAAGAATTCATTAGAATCAGTAATTATTGCGCTTTGAATAATCAAGTCATATATGTATGTACTTAATTTTAAACATGAAAACTAAAGTGTGTCAAATTAAAGGAACCATTCGATAAAAACTTTTGAATTAATATCTTTGTAGATAGAAACAATTTATTTACACAACGCTAGAATTTAATCGTGTGAGCCTTTTCCTATTTATTGCTCATGGTAAAAAAAAATCTATTTTATATTATTTATACGACTACTTTCGCATTGAGTTATTTGAAAATGAGCTTCTCTTTATTTATAAGTGTTAGGTACAGGTTTTAATAATAATACTATTAACTATGAAAAGTATAATAACACTTTTTTTATATTTAATGTAGTTTTATGATATATCATTACAAATATTTCATACTATTTAAATATATATATTACACAATCCATTTTTTTTTCTTGTAGATTACGAACTTAAAAATAATTTTATAAATTTAAGAACTGGCCAATAGACGTTTCTTTTTTATTTGATAGATCTGAAGTGTTTACTTAAATAATATAAATTTCACTATTTTCATGACTTTTCTTAAACTTTGATGTATAAGGGATAATTGAATTTTACAGTTCCAAAATAATATGTACTGATAAAAAATATATTTAATAAAATCCTTAATAGTAAGAACAATGTTATGTTAAAGGTGTGTATACTAATAGGCTTGGCATTAACAATTTATTTATAAATACTTAAAATACAATTAAGAATAATTCCTTTGCAGAACAAAAATGAATACAGCTGATAAAAATATGTATTATCCCTCAAGTCCTAAATCTGTTAATAGTTTAAGAGGTTTGTAATAATATTACTTTTATAAGTATGACAATGTTATTAGCAATATTACATGATATTTTAAAATTAATTTATATTTTAAAGTATGTATTATATTTGAGCCCCATTTACATTGATAGAGGCTAACAAAATTATCTGAAATAATTTTTAAGACTGATGCGCTCATCAACGTTAAAGGAAATTGGTTTTGAAGGTAGATAGGATCTCTGAGAAGATAATCGAACTATCGATTAAAGTTAAACCTAGGAAACTCGGTATTTTAGAACTATGTATTTTTTTTTGTGAGAACCCAGTTTTTTTTTCAAAATATAATGACAAAATATAGTTAATATTAGTATCGGTGACCTATTGCTTTTAGAACTCATGAGACAACTAGGGTTTATTTAATTACAAGCATATTCTATTGTAGGGTTTATTATAAATATGGAGGAGAAAAATCCTAAAATATTGTTTAGCAGCGGAATTTTAGCTTAGAAATGATTATTAATATAGAGTTAGCAGTTTTGTCCATTAAGCTAAAATCTGCTATTGCAATAACTAATTCATACTGTGATGTGATAGCAATCTTTAGGAAAAGTCATTTTCTGATTTGACTTTGACACTTGTATGTTTATAGTAAATTGTATGTGAAGTCTGTAGCTATCTGTTCAATTATCTTTAAATTATACAAGGTTTATATTTGCAATGATCCATCTGATCCTATACCGTAAATCATATTTGTAAATTCTGTAACAAGTAATATGTCACGTCGTACACCTACAAAATCACGAGTAAAAATTTGTAACAAATCTGTATTTCATCTCCAAGATAAAAAAGCAGACGAAAATGAACTATCTATTGGTTTAATAAAATCTGCGAAGCGTACAGGACAACTCAGTTTATGTAATAGAGGCCTGGGTACAGGTGAGATTGAGACTGCTTTACATTTTATCTACAACAGATAACATTAATATTTGATTTTTCTTAAATATTTTCATATATATGAATTTCAGTTCCTGAAAATGTTTGGAAAGTTAATGATTTGGTTATGGATGATACAAAAGATGTGGATTTTTCAAGATCTCCTCGAGATAACTGGTGGAATGCAGAGCCATTAAAAATGCTTGATCTTAGTTCTAATGTTATTAAGATCATCTCACCCAATATAAAGTTACTATCAGAACTTATAACATTAAAGGTAAGGTAAAATATTATAATTTTTTATTAATGTAAAGTCTAACAGTTCCTAGGCAATTTCTTAAATAATTTCAGCTTCATGATAATGCCATTGAGAGTATTCCTCCTGAAATTGGTGAATTAAACAATTTATCCAATTTAAGTTTAGACCATAACAGATTGGAATGTTTGCCAAAGGAGTTTTATAAACTGACTGAAATGAGATGGCTGAGTATTTCTTATAATTCAATAAAAAATATTGAACCAGATTTCGGGGACCTTGTAATGTTGACTTTCCTGGTAAGTTTTAAGTAATATCTGGTATCTGTCCATTGAAGTGTCATAAAGTACAATTTAAATAATTTTAATTTGAGTAAAGAATTATATGTATTGCTAGTTTTATACTTAGTACATCAGAATATATATTTTCTTCAGACTATACCAAAAAAAAAAAAAATCTCTTTAAAATATATTTCAAAACATGCATCTATTAATTAACAAAATTTGACTTCACTACCAATTTTATGTACAATAAAAATTACAAAATATATGTAATTTTTATTGCACATAATAATCTCATAGTTAACAAAAAGCATTAAATTAATCTGCTTCTTAATAATATAATGACTATAATATTTTTTTTTCAATTTAAGAAACTTAAGTAACAATTATACATGTATTTATATATGCAGGATTTATCTCATAATAAACTGACTTCTCTGCCGCCCGGAATGGGTTATTTAGTACGCTTGGTGGATTTAAACCTGTCTTATAATGAGCTTACCGAACTTCCGCCGGATATTGTTAATCTTAGAGGTAGAATATTATTTTTACTGACATATTAATAAATTCCATGGCATTTTTTTTATTAAACTCAGGAAAAAATTTAAATCAGTCACAACTTAAATATAGTGTCAGAAAGTTTGTTTAATTTATATACAAGTAATGTTATCACTGTAAATGTAATAAGACAATATATTGGCTTGTTTTCAATTACGTCCTGATAGAAAAAAAAACTTGTAAATGGAACTTATATAAAATAATATTATAATAGATAAAATACGTTAATTTGTTTTCTATTTAAGATTTGAAGAAATTTAATGTGAGCAATAATGATTTGAAGAAGCTACCAGCGCTCGGAGAACTTAGAAAGATGGAAACCTTAGATGCTAACCATAATGCAATTGAAGAATTGCCTGATTTCTATGGCTGTGTGGCCTTGAAGGAAATCTACATCGCTAATAATTTCATAAAGGTATTAATACCAGTTATACAATATAATCTAACCTATATTGTGTGTTATAGCCCTTATATAGTGCCTTATTTGGGTCATCGCCTCTATAGTTACCTCTACATGTTGTTTAAGACAGTTTAATGGGTGTACAGAAAATAAATAGTTCTGTAATGTACTGATTAAGTATATCATGTTTAGAAATTTATCAGTAGCGAATAAATATTTGTGATTAATTTTGTTTTTACAGTATTAAAATGTTTCTCTATTTTTATTTCTTTGCCAGGAAATCACAGAGGAGTTTTGTGATCAGATGCAGCATTTAAATGTGTTGAATATCAGGGACAATAAACTAGAAGTGCTTCCAGAGAACATATCACTGCTTCAGAATCTTAAGAGATTTGATTTATCTAACAACAATTTAAACAAGTAAGACCTATATGAGAATAATGTTAATATTTTGGATAGTTGTTATGCTTACGTTTAAATAACATACAAGCCTTTAAATATATGATTTTCTTTACACAAATAAAAGTGAAAACAGTTGGAATTTAAGTAAAAATATAAATTTGTTAGAACATTCTTGCAAGATCTAATTAAATTTCATGTAAAATAAATGCTAAAATTAGCATTATATATCGCGAAAGTAAAATTCTGAAGAATAGTAGTGTTAAAGTTGATAAGGAAATATGGATTATAAGAACACAAACAGTACTTTATATTGCACATCAATAAAGAGTTGATAAATTTCTAGATTGCCGAAAAATTTGGGTCTCCTATCACAATTGCAGAGCATCAGTATGGAAGGTAACAAGCTGTCGTTTGTACGGCAGGATGTTATCCGAGGGGGCACGGACAGGATGATGAAGTATCTGAGAGATCGGATGGCTGAGGAAGTGGTGGGGGAGGCGAGGCTCAATGAGAACAACTGGCCAGATAAGTATGTGTGCATAGATGAGCGACTACTGTAACTCTAGACTTGTGACTATTTTATACTCGAGTTTTGCTTAAGTCTCTAGTTGCAGTAGGTATTTTACAGAAATAAATTCTTTTATATTTAAGTTAATATGAATGAATTGAATCACATAAGAATTTAGAGTCATTTTAAATAATTTTTTATTTTCCATTAGATACACATTGAAGAAAAGTCAAGCTTTGATTGTACCAGCAAAGGAATTGGCATCCGTGCCTGAAGATGTGTTCGTAGCCGCGGCGCAGGCGGAAGTACATGTCATTGATCTATCGAGAAACAAGTTAACAGGGCTGCCAGCGGGGTTAGAAATCAGTTTGTAAATGCTAAAACTTAAAATGTTAGGGTTTAATATAGAAGTGATGTAAGGAATTCCTGAAAGTGGTAACCCTATTTGAATGTATGATGCCTCTTTTCATTAGACTTGTAAGCGAAATGCATTCCACAACCATTGTTCATATTGTTGATTTATTTGTGTTATGAATGTGGAGGCAAATACAAAGATATCGACTCATAATAAGATCAAGTGATTTCAATCTCTGATGGCGTAGTTTTAATAATAGTAATAATATTTTCAAAGCCGTTACAAAAAAAAAATAAGAAATTAAATAATTAAAGTCCTATAAAACCAGCATAAAAACGGAAAAAAATTACCACGAAGTTACAAAACGATGTAACGCCTTTGAAACTTGTTTAGTCATGGAAATTTCATGACCAACACTACTTTATGACGTCATATCCATACCTTGTACCACAAAATTCAAAACATTTTCCCTCAGGTTCCACCTGGTCCGGGATACGTTGACACAGTTGTTGCTATCATCTAACAGCATAGAGGTGGTACCTCCAGAGATCAGTGCTTGTAAACACTTGCAATACATCGACCTCGGGAAGAACTGTCTCACAGATCTTCCCATGGAGATGAGCGATTTGAAGAATTTGAGGGAACTGGTGATATCTAATAACAGGTATATATCTATTTGCACGAATCAAGAAATGTCATAGCATATAAAGAAGGATTGTCTTCGAATTATTTCCCATGTCTTAATGGGTCGACGAAATAACTTGTTGGACATAAATTTTATCAATTTATTTAAATACAAATACTTTTTTTTTTTTGGTAGGTTTACTAAGATTCCTCGCTGTGTTTACGATTTGGAAAATTTAGAGATTTTATTGGCTGCCGAGAACCAAATAACAGAGATCAATGTATCTTCGGACGCTTTGGCCAAGTTGAAGAAACTGGCGGTATTGGATCTCACTAACAACAGTATTATTACCGTGCCGCCTGAGCTAGGGAACTTTACGCATTTACGGTAAGCAAACGAGGATTTTTAACAGTAAATCGAACTATTAATTAAGTTTAACTTTAGGGAGTAATTGATAAGAGAATATGCATGAAAGTTAGGAAGAAGAGTTTTTCAAATCATTATGAGAATTAAAATATTCAGGTCCTTTCTTTTGGGAGTATAAGGAATGTTATTTCAACAGAGAAGTGTAATCGATGCAAAAAATCATATATTTTTTTGATACAAAAATATATCAAAGAGGAATATTTTATATTTTATTGGTCAAACTGCTCCAGAAAAGATGTTTTTAATTTATCTAAGCGTTCTCAACAGCTGTTTAAACTTTTTTGGATATAGTTGTTTTCCTCTTTGCCTGCTGCGATCTTAACTTCTGTTTTCGTCTCTGATTTTGGCAGAGCCTTGCATCCATTTTGGTTCGAGTAATGTTTGTCCGATGGCTGTATAAATATAATAATAAATATCAGTCTAATCATTATTGCCACTTCTAAAAGCAGCTCTTCTTTCACAACCGCTGACATTTGCTATATTTTTTGTAATTACCCTCAGCCACTTTGATCCGGAGTTCTTGTTGTTATTCATCAGCTATATTTATAATTTTGTTAATTAATTTAAACATCTGCAACATCCCTTATGTTGCGGATGTCTGTGCGCGACCTCTGCGCGTTTGCTACTATGACATAAAGAAAAAATCTACTTTCATGAAAACCTTAGTCTCAGTTTTCCTAATTTTAATAATTTCTATGCTAACCCGATCTTTAGTTACGTTCGTCCGCTATATTTTGGACTTAATCTGATGATTTACAAAAATTTTCTTTTTTTAAGTTTGTTATTACCTTTTACCAGTAGCCAGGTGCGTTCTGATCGTTTTACAATTTAATCTCTAACTGAATAAAATCTACGTATCTTAGGTAGGTGAACTTTAAGTTTAGATACAAAATCCTCGTCCGAATATAATGACTTTTTTCGCTTCAGTAGTTTTTTAATTTCATTTAAGATTCAAAAAAGTTTATCTTATTCTACACAAACTCATATATTGACTTATAACCTATTTTTTAAACATGTCATATGTCACAACAAAAATTTGACCTTTTCTACGTTCTTACAAAATAGTTGTCCGTAATAGAGAATTCACTCAAGACAAAAATTCTACAAGAAATAATGTTGACATTGGCTTGTTGATCCATAGCAAATTATTTTATATTCTTTTTAAGGCTCTTTTATGGGGTCTTCAATTTTTTTTTGTAATCTTTGTTTTCGTGCGTTTTTAATGTCATTTTCAACTCCGCTAGCAGGTAATGGCCGAAAATAATTTTCTTTACAATACTCTGATAACCATAGCTTTCGTTTTTCGTCCCGATTTTCCTTGTGTTTTTTTATATATACCACGAGAAAGTTTTTACCATAGCCTACTTATACGTAATGTTAACAGACCAAGTGTTGTTAGATGTAAAAATCTCATAGTAATTTTAATAATTTTACTTTTGATATAATCTAATTAAAAGAGGCCATTGTTATGAAATCGTTTTGTCCAATCATAATTGATTTTAAACGACGTTTTATCTAAGTGATTATTTAATTAATATATAATAAACAACCACGAATTAGTTTCTGAAAGTCTTAATGATTTAACAATCGTCTCTAAGTATTTGTTTTGGCTTCTGACATGTCTTGATATTGATTTTTTCATCAAATAGACCTCTTTTGGGATTTAATCAATACATATTTTTATTTAGAAATTAAACAAATCAGAAAGTCATACACAAAGCACACAGGAATAATATTATCGTATTTTTTTTAAATTTAAACATAATGCATAAGTATTTTTTGCCAGTATTTGTAGATACTCAGTTTTGATTTCTGGCACCAACAGATTTTTTTTTTATATTAACCAATATTTTATATAATTTTTACCGAGACAATTGGAAAATTTGAATATATTTTTAATTATAAATTTGTTTTCAGATCTTTGGAACTCATGGGTAATTGCTTCCGTCAACCGAGGCACGCCGTCCTTACTAAGGGCACGGCTTCCATATTGTCATATCTTAGAGATAGAATACCTACGTAACTCAAATATACTACGCCTAATATTCTACACACACTATCTACACCCTCAACCTGCACAGCTAAAAAAAGTTTGTCCTTGTGACAGTGACAGTTGATTGTCAAAAGGGACGGTGACATTGACAGTTCTTTGATGTTTATTGTCTTTTTTTATCGCCTACGTATCACAATTTTTACTGTTTTTTTATATTATAAACAACATAATAGACTCTTTACTTCCTGAAAATAACGATACGTAGAAAAATACTATTGTTCACGGCAGAATGATTTGTCTGTTGCTTATAAATGTTCATACGTGGTTACATCGACGATTTCTCAACAAAATACCTTGAAAGTAAAGTGGTTAGGTTGCCGACGTGTGTTCGTAGTAGGTATACGACATATTTTTTTTACGTGTACTTGATTTGATGTTGTCTTTTTAACCGGTGTGATATTTTTTGCTTAAATTTTTTTAAATATCTAATATAAACATGACAAAATTATTTTACTCATATTTATACTATTCTTTAGCGACTATTTCTTATGTAATCAATGAAATACATTTTTTCTTTTACGGGTTTTAAGAAAAATATTCTTTCTTGAAACCTTTTGCTGTCAAAGTTACGTGAAGAAAAAAAATCAGTTGTCTTTTTTTTTCAAAAAGTAAAAATTGTACAATATCTAAAAAGCTTATGAAAGCCAATTTTTTTTTTATGAATTCGTGATAGATACAAGATGTCTATTAGTTTAAGGCTGCGTTTACACTAGGGATATTCGAAGAAGTAAAATATAAATGTAAATTTTTATAATTTGCATAACTAAACATAGATGGTAAATTATTCACAATTATAAGTAAATTCGGGATAGGAGCATGTGTGCTATGCTAATATCGATTTAATTAATAAAGTGTTAAGTCCATTTTCGCATATTTAAAATTTTTATTTAATATATCTTTGATGTGATATAATAATTGTGGTTTTTAACGTAAAGCTCTATTGTAAACGCACCCTTAGTGTTGCCATTAAAAGCTTGCCAAGTCAAAAGCCAAAGTAGCCAAATTTATAAAGGTACCTGATGACCACCGCTGTTATTATTTTTGTTTTTATTGCTTGTTATTTAAAAAAAAAGTTATTTATTAATTTAGATGTTTATTTATTTTAAATTGTTTTGTTATTTAAGGATTTCTCGTGATATTAAATGAGAGTATTAGAAATTTCGAAGAGAATAAATCGTATAGCTAATTGCCAAATGCATTATTGGAATATTAACACACGCTATTTTTGATATATTTTTACTAATATACAATCATGAATGACTCTATTTAAATATATGAAGCGGCAGTCTATAATAACGCCACTGCTTGCTAACTTAAAAAAAAAAAAATGATAGCGCTCATGTTACAGTATTAACTTGTATAAAACTATAAAGGAGTTTTCTCGAGAATTATAATGCTGTTTAATAATATATAAAAATTTTAATATCATAAAATACATATGCAATATATTTTATTCACAATTCATATTGAATAAATTAGAAGTCGCGGGATGAGGGTGAGGGGCGAGGGGTGGGGCACGCGTGATATAATAATAAAATCACTTTCGAAAATCGCCATAATAACAATACTTTATATTGAGCTTCGTTTAAGTTGCACTATATATTAAAATCGAGTGGTTTTTTTTTTTATAAAGCCTCTTTCGTAACCTCTTTGGTAATTTTCTTTAGCCTCCGAAAGAAAAAAAAATGGAAATGTCAAAAGGTTTTGACGTGTTTGCTTCAAATCATATACACAAGCATTAATCATTTCAAAATGCTCGGGAGTCTCGTGTATTGAAGCCATATTGAGAAAAAATGTTACTTAAAATTTTTGTCATTTATATGTGCCTATATTGTTAAGAAAAAAATTAAATAAAAAAATATTACTTACAGATCGAGAGTATAATAAATAATTTGACAATACTTTGAGATTGCAAGAAAATTGCTAAATATGGTTAAATGCTAAATATCTATTTATATATATGTAGCTAGCTGAATCACATATTGATACAAACATATAGTTATTGTTATATTTTTCTGTGCAGTTGTTTATATTTAATATTTATTCGCCTTACAATTGTTAACAGATGCCATTTTCCGTATTTTATCGTGAAGAATGACAATACGTGAATTATACACATTTTAAAAATTTATTAGATTCTGACTCATAAAACGTACATAGAAGGTATTTCGTGTAAAGTAATATCAGACACTATTACTATGAGTTTGCAGTGATACTAAATACGCGGTTACCAGATTTTCACTCGGAAACGAAACTCAATATTGAAGTTTACGAGCAAAGAACTGCGTGCTGTCCGCGTGTAATCTTACGATGCAATCTCGTAGACGCTCTGATGTTACAGGTTTATGCATAATATTTGTTATGTGATCATATCAATTAATAGACTGATTGTTATTATTTCAACAATCGACATATATTCAGCGTTTCTCGACGGCGTTTTCCCGCTCTTTTTTGGTCGTAAATACTTTCAAAACAATGGTTACTGTGCTTAAGTTAATAGTAACGATTGATAGGCTTTCACTTCTATATATATTTAAAAGCTTAGTGCGGGTGTTGCCTATCTTAAAATCAACAGTCAGCGTATTTTAACACGCCGCATAGCCGTTTATTTACCAGCTAAATCAATGTTCATCAGCATTAAATACATGAAGACAAAATAATTATAATTAAACACAAAAAAATATTAACCAAAAAGTTTTATGCTGACTTCTGCGTGGATTCCGTTTAAAGAGGAGCTGAATCATTTATTTATGAATTATTGTATTCATCACGTCTGTAACGATATATTTTGTTTGTAACTTTTCACTATTCTACACCGCTGTTAAAACTTTTGTATGACGCCTTAATTGAAAATCATAAGCGCACAATAAATAAATAAAAGCAAAATGCATTTGTTTCATTTATTACAACTGAATTAAATATATGATTGTAAAGAAATATATCACAATTATATTTTAAATGTCAATTCACTTTTGAAAAACCATTTTAGATTCGCTATTTTTAAATTTAGAATTACAACCAAAACTCATGACCTAACCGAAAAGGAACGGGTAATGTCTGTAAATGAAAAAAGTATTAAAATTTATTATAAATTAAGATAATTTAGCTCTACCAGTCTCAAATAAGATAGTTAAGCCCGCAAAGTTCGTTGAAAGGATTCGTTAATGAAACGTCTACAACTATATGTCTATATGTTTTGGATTCTGACAGACAATAACTTGCGAAGTAACGTTCTTACGCTCGACTTACATTACGATCGTGATAAGCTTGGTAGTCGAGTTTTTTGGTCTGTCTGTTCACGCAAGGCGAGGCATTCTTCTTTGTATTTACATAACAATGACCAATGTAATCGAATTAACATAACAGATCGTTTTGTAGGTCACCACATAATAGACAGGACGAACGCATATTTGATGAATAAAGTAATAAACATAATTTTATAGTCGCCAATAAATATGGAAGCGGTTTCAGACAATGGAGGACAGGTTCTTAAGGATCCAGATATTCATCATGCCATTAGGCTCTAAGACAGAAAGTAAAACCTTTCGTCTATATTTCTATTCTAAATTTATATCCTTTCGTTTTGTGAAAGCTCAATTTTTTTATAATATTATTTTCAAAACTTAGTTAAATTATTTATCTCAGCTTTTTAATAACTAATGCTCTTAGATATATAAATATTATACTAACTAAAGGTTATACTTTATAAGACAATTCCCTTTTTCGTATTCTTATTAATAATCAATATATCAGAAGTTGTTATGTGGTCTTTTTTTATTACCTTAGTTGTAACTAGCTGTTGCCCGCGGCTCCGTCCGCGTTTTGGTCGCTTTTCGCATAACCATATATACATCAAACGTAAACTTGACCATAACTTCTTTTTCCCTGTGAAAACCGCGTTCAAATGCGTTGAGTAGTTTTGAAGTCATAACGTACCAGACAGACAGACAGACAGACAAAAATTCCAAAAATTGATCTTTTTGTTTCTATGACTCTTCTTTAATTGCCTCCTATCAGTTTTTTGGAAAAATATTTAATGTACAGACATTCGATTTTTTCTGTCTTATTATAAGTATAGATTAATTTTTGGTCATCAAACAAATCTGTAATTTTATTGTAATGAGTGTTTCAAGATTTTTAAACTAATATTAATCGAGGAAAAATGCATCGCATATCTTATGGTGACAAAGTTAACCTATGATTACGAAATGCATGCAATTATAAAGTATTTACGTATAATATACATATTATGTTATGTTGCGTTACTATGACCAGGTTTTTTCAATGGCGGTCTCGTTTATTCCAACTAAAATGTAAACGTTTACGCGATTGTTTCACTGATTTGCAATTTATGATTTTCGGAAGTGAGATTATATCGCTTGCTTAAACAGTGGACTAACACATTGCCGAAATTTTACGCGATTACAAATAATACAATCAACGATCTGTATTTATGAATAAAGTGTTTGTTAAAAATACAAAATTTTTGTAATTATTACATAGTTATAAGAATTATTCAAATACCTTCATCAAAACATCGTTAATCGGTAAATCGATAGGCATATTTGTGATAGTTCTGTAACTCTGCAATGTCAAACAGAAAGGATGTGGTCGTGTCTATCAAAGGTATAAGTAAGAATATATTATTAAATCTAATAATAAGAAAAATAATTTATACAAAATTTAGGAGACGGATATTCGAGTTCCTTTTCAAATTACTCAAATTACACGTCACATGCCACTAGTAATAGTAAGCAAAGGATGCTTTTGCAATACAGTGAAAATTATTACCCATCAGTAGGTACTACCATCCCCCGACATTTTGACCGCATTACTTGGACCCGCATGTTACGAAATGCAGGGCGTAGATGGTCCATTATCATTCGGTTTCGCTATCGTTTGTCGTGAACTCGTCACACTATTGTAAATTGTCTGTAAAACCATAATAAACTGCAAGGTCGCGCTATGTAGTGGGGGCACATAGTCACACTATGATTTACGATTGCACTACCTTTTCAGTTGACTGAGGAGTGCAGGGCTCGTCTCGTTAATAGCCTCTTAAGAAGATAACAAATATAGTACATATTGTTGTTGTCAGCAGCAACAAAAATAATAGCACAGAAACGTTTAGTGATGTAACAACTGTACTCTATGCCAGTCGAATGTTTGTTCAGCTGATGCGTTATAACTGTTTGTTATTTGAATTTCTATGAGTGTACACTTTTAAAATTAAATAAATCTATCACGAGTTCAGACGTCTTATAAATGAAAGACATTTAAATCTTCGAGTTCTCCAGATTTAAAGTGTAACGACAATTCTGTGTTTGAAAATGTGACATCGGTTCGACCTTGTACGAGTATTAAAGTGTTAATGAATAAAAAATAAATAATAAATAAATAATAAAATTATTATGATGCAACGGAGAATTTTCGTGATCTTGTCTATATTTACATTTATTACAAGTAAGTATGAAACCAATATATAAAAAAAAAAATATTTTAATATACGTGTTTGCGTGTGGTTGTGTGTATTAGTTTTATTACATAATTCATTTGTATTTACGAAGTCACCTGTAGTTATTATATTTAATGGGTATGTGACACCCGATAATACATCAAACGTTTGACACATACTAAAGAGTTTTATTATAATTTAGAAGAAAAAAAAACAAAGCATACTTATGACACTGGCCCTTAAAATAATTTTGGAAAGATTTTTTTTTTATTCGTAATTATTTTGTATAAGATTTTCCTCATAGACAGTTAAGAAATGAAACATGACAGTTACAATGAAAACTCATCTAAGCAATTAAATGATCTATTGTTTTACTTTTTATATCGTGTTCTAGGTCGAGGGAAATAAAATATAAATTCCAATGTCACTTGTGGTATTTAAAAAATATATACATTAATACCTACAGTCGAGTTGGTCAAAATTAAATTATTACAAAATAATACATTATGTGTTAACTGATAACTGGTTAACCTTTCGTTAGCCAGAGCGCAAAAAGAAATAACCACCAACTAGCGATTATTAGATTTCATGAAGGTGCTACAAAATCAAATGTCAATTCTTAAAGCGACTCCGGATTGGACTATAATCATAGATAAGTATGAGAAACCATATAAAATCTCAGAGGATATTTCTGTATTCACGAATTTTAAAGCGTGCTGTGTTACTAGAGCTTACGGTTCCTAAGGAAACCAACATCCCATATCTCATATAGACCATGCCATCAAGGTCAATAAGTATAAAGAGCTCACTAACGAACTCACTAAGAATAGGTCCGTCGTAATTTTGTTCGCGGTAGAAGTGGGAGCGAGAGGTATAAAAGCTAAATCTCTCTACCAAAACACTTGAGCCTGTCCAGAACTAACATCAATTCAGTTTTACAAAGTACTTCAAAGACAATCCTAGTAGGTTCTTTTCAAAATTTGGTTAGGTAAAGAGAGGAGCTTAGAGGGTGGAGATGAGCGTTTAACGCGCTTTAGATAGGGGCCCCTTAAACCTACAACTGGGTCGCAAGTCCCAGGCACTGTTAAATCTCCTCTCCCTGCAACGCGATGGACCCGGCATCCGCACGATGAATCCATAGAATGCTGAAAAATTTCGTCTCAAGTCATTTTAACGTAAAAATATTTCTTTTTGTTGAAATTGGTAGACATACATTCAATAAAAATACGTACCTAGTATTTGCTTGTGTTTTTATTTTGCATTCTCAAAGGTTATCATTTTATGAAAACATTAAAAGAAAATAAGTTGTCCTCTGGCATACAATGAGTGAAAACAAAATGCTTATCATATTTTACGTTAAATTATGGTGATATTACATTTTCGTTTGTTTCATGCTACTCAAGACCCATGGCACCTAACTCATAATCACCGGTACCGCATATTATTAACTTCGACTCAAGAAGAGAGATAGCTCCAAATAGATTAAGAGCATCTATACTTGCTTTGAAATGTCGTTATTTACCGAAAACATCGTATCCTCATTAATTAAAAAGGTAGTTTTAAGGCCAACGAATATAGAGTATTCATACAGTTATATGTATTAAACAGATATAATGAATTACATGAAATCTTTAAATAGATTGTTTCAATTTTTCTTATCATCTTTCAGTAGGCAGACTGTTACACCGCCCAATACCGTAGGCTTTTGTCCATTAGGGCACTTTGTGCTCGTCAACACGCCCTTAGAATTGGCTTGAGTGAGAATAAGAAGACAGGCTAGTATCAGCCCTATCAACCATGTTCGTAGAAAAATCATCTGCAAAAAAAAAACTCTCTTAATAAAATGTTACATAGATTATGTAATTTAAAAAAACCTATTGCAAATCGAAAGATGGTACATATTAGAGAGGTTACAAATAGATATCATAATTATCATTCTAAACTAATTCTGGTTTCTGGATATTATATAAACGATTAAAATATTAAATTTTCAGTTTAATCATTAACAGTTGTTAAGATCATTTCTTCTTCACGAATCTAGAAGAGTATGAATCTAAATAAGGTTATTTTGTAACCTCCAAATTTATGAAAGTTTTTTTGTGAAGTCAATTAATGAATAGAGATCACATTACTGTAGCTATGATCGTATTGTCATCTTTCTGACGTGAATGTGGAATATAAAAGATAATGGAAGGGACAAAATAGCATGACACTAGTGAAACACATTTTGTGTGTGTGATCAGTTTATTTACTGATGTCTATCAAAATTAATGTCTGTCTGAGCACAATTTATGTGTCTCTATTCCAAAATAATTGTTCTTCTTGTTGTTTATATCTACAAGCTACTTTTTATAGTTTATTTGTTTAACAAACAATTAATAATTTTGTCTCTCTGGTAAATATAGTTAGTAAGATAATCAATTTACTTTCGTGATATTAAATAAATAAAAGATTTATTTTCAGATATTCATCTGAATTAATAAGATACAGTTATAGGTTGTTTAATTATTTTCCATCCCGAGCACAAATTTAGAAATTTGTGAGTCTTTGTGTAAAAATTCAATTTACTATAAAAGTGTCTGAAATCGTGTACGCAAGCTGGTTATCTTAACACTTAAATTATGTTCGTTAACGGAAACTTAATAAAACAATAAATTCGAAATATCATTTATACGAAGCGGACATTTGATGATTGGATTTCAATACTTTCAGAAATGTACTGCGCGTAAATCAAATTTAACATTCAATATATTTTGTTCGTTTGTTTTGTTCCTTCTGGTATATTACTAATACAATAATATTTTTTGTACACATGTTATAGAAGCCTATTAACTAATTGAAAATTATCGAATTTAAATTATTTCGATCTAAATTGAGAACATAATATTTTTGTGAGTACGTTAATATGTGCAAGTCAATATTTGACAGAGCATTGAACTGTCCTTTCGTTTTTTTTTTATTTGTCTAAACTAAACTATCATAGAAACGTTAATAAAATGATCTCTATTAATGTTTTGTCTAGACCGAACGCACATGTACATAAGTAGTTTATATTATATTATACATTGATTTCTTTGAATTTTCTGTAACAAAAACTTTCTAACTTAGCCAAATGGAAGAAAAACAACTGTCCTTATAATATAACGAAAGTATAAATTATAAAACATCACATCACATATTATTTTCTATATATTTTTTTAATAAAACCAAAAATATTTACATTATTACATATATATAAGATACACTTAACACTTACCTTTGTCAAACGATACACTCAAATAGTACAAAATGATTACTAACAATCTTGTTCGCACTGCGCAGATCACTGCGGAACTGGTTTCAGTATATGCGAGCTCCGTGTGCTGACCCCAACATATATATGACTATATAACACATAAATATTTACATAATTACACATGACTACAATCTCTTCTTGAGAAATAAAATAAATAGATATAAAGCTATATTAATAAAAAGCCCGAGTTCTAAAACCGCATTGAAGGTTTTATATGTGAATCTTTAATGTTAGGAATTTGCTTTAAGTTGATGAAAATAATTAATTTAATGTATGTACATGACAGACAGTTTTTCTTAATGTGACGATATCTAATACATTAAGGCTTTAATTAGCTTCGCTTGTGATTTGTTTTCTTGTGCCTCAAAAATAATGAAATTATATTATAACAATAAAACAAAAAGCTTTTATTTCTTTCACAATATTTTTTTTAGTATTTTTTTTAACTTTGTTGTTAATAGCACACTCAATATCAGTACTGTAATTTCTAAAATGGTTATTAATAAAAATAAAGAAGGTGCAATCCAGATGAACATAAAAAGTAACACTTACGGTTTTTTTTTTTTAAATATCTGCAGGTAGCGAATCACAATGTCGTCTGCCGGAATCAGAGACCTTCGTGAGATGGTCAGGTATGACTCCGGACCAGGCAACACCTGTATTTATGTATTCCGCTAGTGGGGAAGAAGAATCTCTAACAGGAGCCTGCTTGAGCCGATGCCGCGAGCTCACAGATTGTGCTGCTGTCATCATTGTTTATACTAAAGGAAGCTGTCAGGGCATTTCTAGTTCACGGACAAATCAGCTTCGACCGGATAACGAAGTCGCTTATTTTAACAAAGTATGTCTAAAATGTAAGTATTATTACGAATTCCAGTACCACTTGCATGATTCATTCATGATTTTCTACAAATTTAATGACTTAACCTTAACAAATGATTGAAAATAGTATTAAAGATAAACATATTTCAGTGCCAGACAATTGTAAGAAACTTTGGTGGGCGCTAGAGAGTACTCCAGGATATTATTTGAATTCTGATGGACCTGATGTCAAGGTCATTGTAAACTCAACAGTTCAGGATTGCTACAATGCGATGTTTTCTACAAACGAAAAACGATACCGGTAAATAAAAACATCGATTCTAATTACAAAGTGTTATAGTCATTTATTATCATTTGCACTTTAGAATGATATCTAAGGTTTTTCTGACGGCAGGTTAATTTATGCTATATTTTGACGAACGTGATACGTCCATCTAGCTTTCGCACGATCATGGTTTATGAAACATAATTAACGTCCAATAAAATGAAATACTAGAATTATAAAATAATAATATAGTTTTATTGAAATGATACAGTTCAGAAAAACAAATGCATAATATCAATATCTATGTAGATCGGCGCAATGGATCGAACCTGGAAGTCCGTTAGACAGTTATTTTGTAGCACAAAAAGAGATAGGGAATTGTATATTAAATGGAGAAAATAAGTTCACTGAACCCGAGTCCTACCGAGTGTCAAACTCGTATACCTTCTACATAGAGAATCAGTGCTCCCATGATTGTGAGTATGTCGTCAAAAATTTATGCCATAAACAATAATGTGGAAATATTTTTTTAATTATACAAAAATATCGTAATTTGAATGACATATAATTTATTACAGTTTATATTGTATAATTTCTATTTGTTATTTTATTTCAGATCCAAAAAAAATTGACAGATGTTCCTATGAAGAATATTACAATCAAACAGTCAAGCATGTTGATTTGACAGCGAACAATTTCAGCAAAGACGAGGTAAGTCACCATATTTTTTCGAAAGAATGTTAAAATACCAGCAGCGTTTATTGATCTTTGCACATAATAATAAACTCGTAAACTTATGTTTGTAACCCTTTTTTTTTTAAGTTCAGAATTTTTTTATTCATTAATTCATATATTTTTCGAAAAATTAAAAAATGTTTGTTAGTTCGTAATAAATTAATGAAGGACGAAATACATGACAATCTTTTTATAATGACAGCACTTTGGTAATTAAGTAAAAACAGATTGTAGCATTAGTTAAGTAAGGTCTTATTAACTACGACGCGACGTGTATAATATTTATTTGAACGGATTTTTTACCTAAGTGTGTCCAAACCTTAATGTCAATGGTAACCAAAGTATAACATGATTCACGAAGGTATTGAATTTGCATTCAAATTATATTAACGAGATATTAAATATGTATTTATTTTTTCCAGTGTAAAACAGCGTGTGAGCAGGAAAATCGTTTCGTCTGCAGGGGATTCACTTGGATAGCGTCTTCCTCTCGCGGTATATGTGATCTCCACAGTGAAGACCTGGTCACAGCTGGCTCCTGGCTCCTCAGACGTGTATCCGGGGCATCGTATTATCGTCGCGTTATATGTCTTAACAGTGAGCACTATTATATATTTTTAGACAATATGTTGGCCACGTTAATAATCGTTATTAAAACAACTGTGTTTTATCTCTCCGCTGGTAACCCTAAATCATAATTGTCTGCTCTAAAAGTAGTCGATATAAATACTAAGCGATAATCATAACTTATTTTTATGGTGTCACCTTTTAAATATTCTGACATCAAATGTCAGTTATATATTTTAAGTTTTAACGAATACTTTCCTTATATTTAAAAATGAGATATTTCCCACTGTATTACTGTTTATCTGATTTTATAAAACTGTATGAAATCATTTTTTTTATAACAAGGACATTTATTTTTTTTACATTGTATTGTAATTCACGATCTCTTTATAATATATACTACTTAATACTACCCACATTTACGTAAAATATTTATGATGCAGCGAGTCACTTGCCCTAAGTATGACCTTCAAATCCTCAGTCAGCGTGGAATGTTCACCGTCTCACTTGGTAGTGACATACAGACCTCATGGTATGTTCCGTGGGAGGGTGTACGTCCCCGGGCGGGGTGAGCGTTGCAGTGCGAGGTCATTGACACCGGCCTCACATGTCCGCCTCGCGTTGCCTCTATACGGCGATTGTGACGTCAACTTCGCATTCGCCATCTCTAAAACACCAGCAGGCATCGTTAATAGGTACGCTTTTGAGAATGGAACTTCTTAATCTTCATTAATTTGTAAAAATAGACAGAGCGAGAGAGAATACGTGGCGCTCGAACGCATGCGAACAATCAGTTGTGACTTGTAATTAATGTTAAAAAAGTTTGTCTTAAAGTAACACCAAAAATTCTTTAAAAATAAATTTCTATCCCTTCCTGTGTTCATTCCAACATTACGAAGTTTCTCTTACTGCGCGCGGACAGACTACACGCACAAAACTTTTTTTTAGGGCAATTCATTAAGTTTAAACTCAATAGTTATTTATTATTACGATAGTTAGATTTATTTTTCTACTGGAGAGTGGTTGGCTGTCATTCCACCCGTGACACGGTGGAAATGATGTCATAGATGGTTAACGCACTATCTGAGTAAAAGAATATTTACCGGAAATTGATTATATCCAACATTTGTATTTTAAAAACTGAATATAATTCTATCCAATATAAAGTTAATTTAATAATAATAGCTAAAACACATTAATTTAAAGTTTCTTGGAGAATAAAATATCTTGTAAGATCATCTTCATACCAGTGAAAGAATCTAATATTACAGAACTATGGCGTACGTGATGCTTATGATTCAGAACAACCCGATCATACAGACAGCGGGAGATCGCTGGGTGAGAGTGGGGTGCTCGCCGGGAGACCGACAAGGGTATACTAAAGTGGACGCCACAGTCGCTGTTCAGGAGTCGGGGTATTAAAACGCTTCTCGCTTGTCGCTTGAATTACTGTCAAAGAATACATAGATAAAGATATATGTTTTCTTTAAGTTGTGTTTGATAACACGTATCTTATTGATAGCTGAATAATAATGGTAACCACATTAGTGAAAATAAATTTCATGGACGAATATTACTAAGTACAAACAATAGTTATGTATCCACCTAGTTCTAAACATATAGCAAAGATACGAGAATTACATCAAAATGAGAACGGTGCGCTTTAATATGAAATTGAATAAAATCTATCAGTAACAAATGTATTAATAAATGTCTATGTAGGCGTCCGTCTGTTGCGAGCGAATCGGGCGAGGTGTCTGATAAACTGGGTGCCAGCGCTGTCCTCGGGACAACGCCACCTCTCACTATGTACGTGGTGAGAGCAACCGAAGACCAAGGGACGGGAGCCGTGGCCCTGGGAGATCTGCTTGAACTAAGAATAGAAACTACTGGTGAGTGGCGAGGGTTTTAATGAGTGTATTTAGAATAACTTCTGCCTTGAGCTGCCTTGAGATGCCTTGAGATTTTCTGGTTGAAAATTAATTATATTTTCATTTCTGTTATTAAATAAAGTAAAATTTAAAGCTATATGAAGATGTCCATAGATTTTATAGAGCAAAGGAAATTATGTTTTCAGGAGATTCTGAAATTGAGGCGTATCATTTAGTAGCGTCTTCGAGACTTGGAGACAGTTCTGTGTTATTGTTGGACAACAGCGGATGCCCCACGGGACAGGTGATGATATTTACATTATTTTAAAGTTCACGATAATTATTTATAAACTATTTCTTAACTAATTCAAATGAAACTAATATTATTCGGATATACTACGCGTGCTTTATTTTTGTAAAAAACTAAATACTCCCGACGTTTTGGTTACTTTTCAGCAACCGTGATCACGGGCAGACGAGATGTGAATGTGTTTTTACAAAAATAGAGCACGCGTAGTATATCCGAATAATATTAGTTTCATTTAAATGAATAAAAATCGTGAGTCTTAGATCTCATTATTTCTTAACTAGTTATGTGAAATCTATGGACGTATCTATTTTGTCAAATTATATACAAGTACGTATTTGTTATATTTTCATTGTTGATTTAATATGCAAGAATTACATAGCTTTACATGGTACATTGCAACATATTCCTTAAAACGGTTTTTGTATTACAATAAGATCTTTACAATAGCGAATGACCCTTCATTTAAGCGTTTTGTATTTTATACAGAATATAATATTTATAACTTATGTTAATAGCATAACGTTTATTTGGATTTTCTTGTAAAAAAAATAATATCATTTTATAATAGAATTACTAGATTTCTCCTTCAAAGCTTTAAATGTAATGAAATATTCCCTGATCCGAGGAGGACGCGATAGTTCAATTAGAAAAGCGACTATGACGTCATATCCCAGAAGCCGCAGGTTGTATTCCTATCTCTAATCTGACATTCTGTATTATTTTAATTGTTTTCTTTTCAGGTCGACTTCCCTTCATTCAGTCGCTCTCGTTCAGGAGTGAGTCAGCGCCTCTTCTCCCGGTTCAAGGCTTTCCGTTTTCCTACGTCTCACGTAGTTCGCTTCGCTGTCGTTGTACGATTCTGTCAAGATAAATGTGCTCCGGTAATAAGTTCATATATCGAGGAATTTAACTATTTTTACACTTATATTGTTATTCCAAATAACTTGTCATATACCTTGTCCTACTCAGTTGATTTGTCAGATCTCCTAAAGACTCGTTCTACTGTCTCAACTATTCTATCACTAAAATGCGACGACATCGTAAATAATAATAGTATGATTCTTGCATTATTTTACAATAACATGTTACAGTTATTCGTATAATATTTTTAGATCAACTGTGAAATGTTGGATAGACTCAGAGACGCGAGAGGCGCGAACGAGACTTACACGACTGATTCAGAAGTAGCGGCGAGTGTTAAGGAGGAGGTAGACTAAGTATAGTTGAATTTGCTATTTGTAGCAGAGCATCCTTCGTCTCAAATGACCATGTTCTTTATTCAGACATCATGGCCGACGGGAGTGGTGGCGCAGGGAGGGCCGGTGATGTGTATAGGGGAGGGACAGGGTGAGGTGTTGGGGATGGAGAAGAGAGTTCCCTTGGAACTGGAGTTAGTGGTGGGGGCGAGAGATGTACTATCAGCGGACACACTCGTGCGCGCCGACCACAGAAGTTCTCTACGTATGTAGATTTAGATTACGAAGGATTCATATTCTCACAGAGAGTATCTAAGACTATGTATTCAGTATGTTTAACACAAGTGGTCATCGTCACACTATATACGGAAAGTTAACAAATGTTTTTGTAAATAATCGCAGATTATGATGTTAATTTAGGTTATTGAATGAGGAACGGGAACGTTTCGTATGTAGCGTGACGATGCAAGCGTGTACTAAGCGGAAAGATTTCAAACCAATAACTTTGTCTAAGTAGTAGAAGTAGTTGATTATAGTTTCCCGTCAATAATATATATATATATATATATATATATATATATATATATATATATATATATATATATATATATATAACATATATATATGTTCAGGAGAGATATATAAAATGAAGGCAACATAATTTCATAATGACCTAATTCTGTGTAAAATCTTTAATGAAATACTTTAGACATAACTATATCTTAAGTGAATAATTCATATTTATTCAACTTTTCCTCTTAGCGGAGGTAGACGTCAGCAGTCCCTTGGTGTGTGTGCACGAGTTAGTGTTGGTGTCGCTGATGTTGGCGTGGCTTGCGGTGCAAATACTGCTGCTGCTGGGCTGCTGCGTCCTTGTTAAACGGTAACTTTACATTCACATGAATACCAATTTACAGATTTAGACTTTACGAGGTGGTCGAGCCTAGCTGTGGTCAAGTAATTACAGATCGAACATGTTCTGGCTCGACCGGGGAAGTACCACCCTCTGAGAAGATCGAAGTGAAGTAGCCTTTAATGGCTGCGTTTCGTCCGATGAGTGTGAGACGTGGTCGCCCTTTCCCTTTCCCCACCTTACCTCTCCCTCTTCCTCTAACAAACTATGTTGCAGATGTCCATTGGCGAAGGTATCTGCGAAGGTACCTGCATTAGGTAGGCCGTCTGCTCGTTTGCAACCCTTTAGCGTAAAAAAAATCTGATGAAAAAAAGGTTGATAATAATATATTGCCTTCTGATTATATAATATTTTTACTGCAAGATTCATTAAAGCAAAATTCTTATCGGAGCGTAATTTGTGTTCATTTCTCCAAATCATTTCATTTTTCAAATTTTGTTTGTATTCATTTATCTTAATTTTTTTATTGTTAACATTCCGTTATTTAAATCCCTTAAGTTCCTTTACATCCTTATGAAATCTCAATTAGCTTGGTAAAGAATCCACGTTAGCAATGATATCCGTTTTAGATAATTATTGTTGAATCAATTAAGTAAATAAATAAATAAAAATCCATATAAGTTGTTTCTTCCTTTTACGATACAGCAATAAATAACGCTATATCAAGTGTGCACTAGTACTGTATGCATAATTCAATTTGCTATTGTAACACTACATACGAATTGTTTCTCGTCTCGCATTCAATGACGTTCATCAAGATGTGCCTTGACACAAAGATGATAGAATGGCCTTTGAATATAGAATAAATCCTAGTCAGAGTTGCCATAACTTAAATGTATTAGACTGTAATATAATAGTTTATATTATTTCCAGATACAGAAATCTAGCAGAAATGAATATGCAAAAAGACTACCATTCGTTTGACAACATTGGTTTTGACAACGTGTCAACACACAGGCGGGTTCATTGGCCGGATCAAAACATAGATATAATACATACAAATTAAGTTTTATATAATATATATTTAAGAATTAATTTTAATTTTTCTTTGAAATTGTGATCAATTTTGTATGTGTAAAAATGTATGAAATTTTACTGTCCTGTTCATAATCTTTTTCAAAGTAGTATCGTTGGAACCATCTGTCTCAAGTCGAGAAAGTTACCACTCAAAAAAGTTAAGTGTAGCTGGTGACGGTTTATAATTGAGAAGTATAGTTGATTTAAGATTTCGTTTCTTCATGTGGTTATTGAAACTAAGCTGTAAGCGGTTAAAAACTGAAGCGAACACTTCAATGGCTATAATAAATATAAATATAATATAGGATTTGTTTATTAAAAGAACATACAGAAAACTTCAAAACTTCCAAATTATATTCTACTTCAAAAACAGAAAACTTCAAAAATATATTCTACTTTTGTTTTTTTTTTTTATATTGATACTCATTGTTCAGTTAACAAAATTTAACTTTGTTACATTTTGAATTATCATAAATGTAACTAAAGGAATAGAAAAGCAATTTAATAAATATAATATTTTATAAATTTAAGTTTATTTTCTACAGCAAACAGTATCCCCATTACGTACATAATCCATATAATAACTACAGGATATAAATCATAGCACACATAGATTGAAGGAGTGGTCATTTATAAAGGATACTTATATATACATATATGTACATATATATATATATATATATTTGTATAAGTAATATCTAGAAGCGCGGGAACACAAGTTACTTACGAAAGTATCTTCACACATTTTGAATGTGTAGGACATGATTGCGAGCATTTTTAAATACGTGATTTATACTAAGCCGGGCCTATTACTATCATCAGTATTTATCACAAACTATAAATATTTCGATATACGATAAGATTTCCTAGTTTAGTTTGTTTTTTTTTACAATGGCTGAAATTCGGAACAAAAGGTTTAAAAGAGTGTAAATAATAATAATAAAAAAGTTATTTATTACGATTTCATTCAAAACCTTATTTTTTTTTATTAAAACCGTATGAACCCCAAAAGTCACAACCCTATGTGCCTATCATCCATCATTGCTTGGTGAGCAGAATTTACTTCGTTTCAATTTGCTTCCTACTAAATTAAACTCATAAAAATCTTCCCCTATTTTTTTTACTAGTAAATTACTTTGATTAAAGCATTCTTACAGGAATATTACGTGTCACAATTTTAGGGTCAACTAAAACACGATTCAGTCAAAGAGACGAAAATATTATTTCGCTATGTATCGTGTTCTTGTTTACTAAAAAAAGCAGTTATTTTAATGACAACAATTTCTTCAATTTTACTTAAATTGATAGTTTAATTACGATTATTATAAGAAATTAATTGAAGTCTACTGGCTAAAGGGTAATGTTAATATCAAGTATAAGAGGACGTTTGGAACTTAGAAAATTAGTCAACACTTTACATTAGAACTGAGAAGTAAACTGCCTAAAATATAATAAAAACATAATTTTAAGGGCAGCGTTTGTTAGGCAAAAAAATATATCCTTTTAACTTCAATACAAACACATATCTATTGGTTATGAAACTCTGTAATCATTTTAATTTATGGACACACTTTTTTTTTAATCTAAATAAAGTGATTTTTGGTTATGGCCATCAGTGCTTATAGTTGACTGTCGTGCTAACTGATAATGTCGTATATATAATGTCGTGCACCGGCGGCCTCCACGCTTAATGGTAAAAATATAAAGTACTAGGTAAGGAGTTGTAATAGCAAAGTAGTATACATATAATATGTGGTAAATAAAACTAAATAAAATACAGGGGGGCTAGAGGCTTAGCGATTGGATACAATGGTCGTCCAGTCCCCGCTTGCATAGGGTGGTGATGGGATGGCCGATGGGGTGAATGATATGAACGATGACATGTTTTTTTTTTGTTCTCCTTTTTTTTAACATTTAAACTTAAAACTATTGAGTCTTTGCCGATATATAAAGAAATAAGTGCAACATTTAAAATAATAATGACGAAACAGTAAAATTTAAACAGAAAAATTAAAATAAAGAAGAACGTGAGTTATCTCAAAATTATCTTTAAAATATACAATTTAAAAGTAAAACATATACAGCTCTTCACTTAATAAAATTGGTAAAACATTTCTTGGATTACAAGTAGGGTACATTATTAAAAGGTATAAACATGGTTTTATTCATTACTTGCTGTTGCCCGCGGCTCCGCCGGCGTTTTAGTCGCTTTTCGCATAAACATATATATGTCAAACTTAAAATAATAACATTCAGAAAAGAGATGATAACAAATGATAGACAACCACAACCAACAAACGACGATAAACTTGCGAACCGCATGGTAGTCATTACACAACAGAGAATCTTAACGCCGCGATCTAGGTTGATGACGTATTTTATCAACGCCATCTATCGAGTGGTTGAAGTAAATTTTCAATTGACCATAACTTCTTTTTCCCTTAACCGATTTTGACGAAACAAAGTTTTGACTATGCTCCTAATTATATGTAATCCAACTGTGAAAACCTCGTTCAAATCTCTTGAGTAGTTTTGAAGTTATAACGTACCAGATAGACAGACAAACAAAAATTCCAAAAAATGTTTTTTTGGTTTTTATGACTCTTCTTTAATCGCCTCCTATCAGTTTTTTGGAAAAATATTTAATGTACAGACATTCGATCTTATTATATGTATAGTTGGGAGGTATATAAAATCTTATAGTCTACTTAAAAAGGTTGTATACATTGTTATAATACATTTACAAGATAAAGATAATCAGATTTAATTAGGTATTATGAAATTTCTTGAGTCAGGTAATTATATAGTGCGCAAATTATTTAAAAGTTTCAATGGCTTCTCTATTTCTAAAAAGAGCTGCCATATTGAAGAGATTAACCCCGACGCGACGGTTTAGCAGTAAATCCGATGGTCTAGTATCGGTACGATGAACCGAGGGCAATCCTCGAGCAAATGACTCATGGATTGCTCCGCGGCGCCATCGCATGGACAGACTGCACCCTCCGCCACCTTGACCCTGTGGAGATACTGTTTAGTGTAGGCGTGTCCTGTGAGCATTTGGTTGAGTTAGAACGTGTTGTCCACAAGTGATTGTAGTTTACTGATATGGAGGTGTTGTTTAGTGTGTTGCCCTTGTGGCTCACTCTCATATCGAGATTGCCAAATTGAGGCGATGAGTGTGTTTGTATAGTGCTTGAATGATATCGGGAAGCGTTTATAGTCCGGGGCTCTGAGGATCTTGGCCACCCGCTGGGCGGCAGTATCTGCGGCCTCATTCCCCTCGATACTCGCTTGAGCCTTAGCTCATGCGAGCTCGATGCCCGATGGTACTAGACGAGAGGTGTATGGTTGAGTGTATGTTCGCAACAAAGGGATGTGTGTTGCTACGATTATGGATGGCGAGAATGGCGGCTTTGCTATCTGATTTAACTACTCTGTGTGTGTTCATTGGTAGAAGCCCACTCGCAAGCCCTGAGAATTGCGAGAAGTTCAGCTTGGAAGGCAGTGCAACTGCCGTGCAGCTTGAACCTCTTACAGACGGGGCTTTGCCCTCCGACATAACTGACGAAGGTCGCTCCAACTGTACCATCCGTGCTCCCGCCGGCAAACGTGTCATGTCAGGGTGAAGTCTTGACTGAAAGTCCTGGACCTCAACTTAGTTCCGGAAAGTGTGTGAGTTGTGTGACTGTCTGAGTAATGGATGGAAGAGAAGGTATGGACGAGTCGAAAGCTCCACTGTGATGTTTGCCCGAAGTAGCGGGGACGAGCCTGTAAGGTGAGTGGGTTCGACCCGGTTCACCTCTTTGACCTTTAAGTCCAGGGGGATGAACAAGGCAAGTGCGAGAGCAGCAGAGATGGACACTATCTTGAACCCTCTGATGGCCCTGAGGGCGAAGGATATCTGCAGAGAGAGCAGCCTTTTCTTCACGCACTTCTTATCGGCCACATGGCCATAGATTCCGGCAGCTATATGTTATGATAGGTTGTATAACCTGTAAGTATATTGTCCGAATATTTTCGGGTTGGGCCCCCCATGTATGTATATGTCTATAGAATGTAGATTTATTAGTATTTTGATTAGAAGCTTTTTAAAAAAATCTGCATTAAAACAAATTTTTATCAAGTCTAATCTGATTTCCAACCAAAGCGAGTTATGGCTGCGACAATTAATATTTTTAGATGAATTATAAATTTCTATGGAACCGGTTCCTGGTAGGGGGCCTGAAGTAGATATATGTACATCTCAAGATTTTATTAGTTGCTAAATTGTATTAGAAAAATGTTGTGTAGTATGTGACTTGGTCGTAGGTACAGAAAGTTACTATGTATATAAAATTGAACATTAGCCAAGTATAAATTTTATAAAGAAACCATTTAATATAATAATGAAGTATAATATATATATAAAATCCTTTTTAATATTAATAGGATAAAGCCATATTAATAAGGAGTTGAAGCAGCTTCTGCACATGAAATATGTATACGATATTAATTATTTGAGTTCCAGTGCATTCCTCAGAAGAGTTGTCTTGTACAGGAAGTAAATGAAACAGATTTTGCTCCACGTGTTCATTACAGTCACACGCGCTTTCTGGCACGAAATAGCTGTAGCGGCATAGGATGCGAAAAATTATGTTCTCTGGAACACGACGGCGAGATTCATTCGTACAATGTTGGAAAATGCAACTATTTGCGGTGTTTGGAGCACGAAGAAGACCTGGTAAAATCAGCGAAACTGGATTTGGAACTCAGTTTGCTGTTCAGCCTCCCGAATAAGTCGCCGGTGCTTTCGTTCCGTTCTTTGCCAACAGGGTCGACAAATGAACGCAGTAGGCTCCAACTGTCGAGCTACTATATCTTCTATCACTATTTGGGCGATATCAATATGATGAATTTCTCTGGAAACCCAATTATATCTTCGCCGATTCTCTGTCGATGCACGGCACGAGATACACAACTCTGCCATGACTCGCAGCAATGTTCAAACTTAACAACAGAGATAACATAAACAAAACAAATCAAAGCACAAGAATTACTAGGCATCACACGGACATACACGGCAACGTTGTTTTCGTTACTAAACGATACAAGCTAATGCGAGCAAACGAATGAGCGTGGCGCGATGGCGGTGGTGCGCGGGAAGAGATCTGCTCGCTGCACCGTATTCCATTGTTCGCGTAAGTTACCTGCAGGGCCATTCTTATTGCCATTTTTTGGAAAAAGTCCCGGCATCCCAGCCGATTATGCAATAACATTAGTTGTTTAAATGAGATATATGTTATCTTGTCATTAAATTCAATTCTTTATTTGTATCCAATATACATCATCTGTGAATGTTGACCGCATTATGCTTACCAGCTGATTTATTTGATGACAATTGACAACTGACATATGACATAAAGTTTCAGATAAATATCGTAAATCCGTGGAAGTTGCATGGTTAACTAAAAGATTAAGTAATAAGTGAAAATAGTGGTAACTTAATAAAGAAATAATCTAAAACTTTTTAAAATTTGAGGCTGTCCGTATATAAAATGAACTCTTTATTAAGAAATACAGCTCGGCCATTATTTCGGTGTTTCTCTACCTCGCCTGTGAAATTTTGCGCTCAGCCGCCAAAGTTAAAGCCGAAGAAGTTTATTGGTCCAGTGACATGGAAGTCCATGACTATGACAGCACTTGTAGGGGGAGGGCTGACAGCCTTTATGTTATATGTAAGAAAAGAGAAACAAGAAGCTTTGGACCGCGATAGAAAGAGGCAGTTGGGCAAAGCTAAGATAGGTGGAACATTTGAATTGGTTGATTCTGAGGTACGTAATAATAATATTAACTGTGGGATAGAAACAAAAAGCTTACAGATTTTGTACTCCTATATAATTTCAGGGAAAAATTGTAAAAAGCACTGATTTTCTTGGTAAATGGTTGTTAATATATTTTGGTTTTACACACTGTCCTGACATTTGCCCAGATGAATTAGAAAAATTGGCTCTGGTTGTTGATACTCATGGTAAGAACATTTTTCTACTTGAAACATTCTTCATTCTTTTTCATGACTAGTAGTTTTCATTGTTTTTCATAACTAGCAGTTTCTACTAAATTCACAATTACTTTTATTTATAACTCCTACAAAATAGTGCGTAATGTACTAAAATAATGCTGTTTTCTTGGATATGACACCCAAAACAATTATTTTTAGACAAAATACCATCAGCCCCACCACTGCAGCCGCTGTTCATTTCAGTTGACCCTCAAAGAGATACACCCGAGATTGTCGGAAAGTATGTTGAATAACCAATATATGAGACCTTATTAGTTATTACATAGTCTATATTCACTGTGATGTTATATTTAATGTGTTTCACACATTCAATAATAAAAAATTTATATGTCACCAGATACTGCAAAGAGTTTACTCCAAGGTTGCTAGGATTGACAGGTACAAAGGAACAGGTTCAACAAGCATGCAAGTCATACAGAGTATACTTCAGCGCCGGCCCACAGGATGTCGACAATGACTATATTGTAAGCTAAAAGACTAATTGTATACTATCTTTCATGTCAGTAAACTTTTATTCGAATAATGCAATGTTTTTCAGATTTACTTGACATATTTCATGTGTATATTTCCTTAACATGCTGTAACAATGGTTGGATATCTGCATAAAAAGTTGTTCAACAAAATGATTCTAAGCTCATGAAATATTTTCTCATGTCATTAAGTCTTTAAAAATCGCATTGATTACAGGTGGATCACACAATTATTATATACCTTGTGGATCCGGATGGTGAGTTTGTGGATTATTACGGACAAAACAGAAACGCCAAGGAAATACACGATTCAATTCTTGTGAATATAAAGAAATACGAAGACGGGAAGAAATCATCTTGGTTCTGACGAGATAAATAAAGTGATATAGAAATTACATTAAATAAAAAATTAATTTATTTATCAAATTAAACCTTTTTTTTTATTTGGTAAGTCAAAATAAATTTAAATGAAAATGAATATTATTACGTAAAAGCTTTTGACATTTGAAAAAAAAATATTTTTGGCAAATAAGTAATTTAATTTTCTACAAACAATTTTTTCTTTGTGATTATCATACTAAAACCTGTTTAAAAGTTAGCTGTCATTTTCCTTATTGTAAGTTGTCCGGTGGATGTTTGTATTTGTACTAAACTTTGGTCCAATTTGTAAAGTTTCATGGTGGTTTCCTCGGCAGATGAGGCTGATGATGGTACATCATCGTTGACTCCAACTAAACTGACATCATTCACATAGTTGACGTTCCCATCAAGACACATATCACCGTTGGTGAAATTCATACCATTCTGAATGTTGTCCACCACCACCAGCTCTGTCTTCTCTTCACCATTTTCGTGTAAAATAAGTTCTCCCGAGACCCCTATTGGGATTTCCTCGGACACTTCCAAAGTTATATTTTTGTTACTAACAGTATTGACGCCGGTGTCTAGGGATACTTCGTTGCCGGGGTCCTCGTTGTATATAACGCTATCCTCCACAACAAATGGCACTTCCTGGAGAATAACTATTTCCTGATTTTTCACCGTATCCTTATTTACTTTATTTTTGTGAGTCCGGAGATGCTTTACCAAGTAATTTTTCCGACCGAACTTCTCCGAACAAATAGCACACTCGAAGGGTTTCTCTCCTGAAAGCAGGTTATCAAGTAATTTGTTATAACGCAAACAGATTATAACTAGCCTACATTGTCCTGACGTGGGACGTACTGAGGTTTTATATCAAAAATAAATAATAGTTTAAAAAAACTAAAAAAACACGCTTTTATAAAAAATCCAACTAGAAAACAGAAAATAACATTTAATAAATTTAGATTAAGAAATAGTGTAAATAAAAAATAAATGTACATTATTGTAAAAAAGCGTGGGGTGCATTTACAGTGCTGTTTTATGATATTATCAAAGTAAAGATCATTCTACTCATCTGTCAATTATATGTTTATAACTATTGACACTATGCACCCCACGCTTTTTTACAATAATGTACATTTATTTTGGGATAATCGGATTTTTTAATCGAATTATTGCATTGTCATCGGTCTTTGACAGGTGTGCAAAGTTTCAATTAAATCTGATCGATCAAAGTATGGCAAATCGAGCTCAAAGGAGTCGGTTACAAACATACAAACATACAGGTGAAGCTAATAAAAGCGAATTAATGAGCTTTGTACTTGCGTTCATACTATTTTTTCAATATTTTATTTTATGAATTTTTATTTATATGTTTGATTACTCATCGAATAAGTTCTAAAGTGTGTACATAATAATCAAAAGTAACATATATACAGATCGATATTTTCTACAGTATCTATAAACTTTAATATACATATGTATTCGTTGAATGTGGACATTGTACACGTGTAGATTGTACATTATACCTGTGTGTACAAGACAATGGTCCTTCAGCCTCGCAGCACTGATAAACGCGCGTGGACAAGCGCAACAAGCGAAAGGTCGCTCGCCAGAGTGAGATCGCAGATGAGTAGATATGTGAGTTCGAGCGAACCTTGAAACGGAAGTATTGTGTTCTTTTAATTCTATTATAAATGACAATAACTTTGATGCCACCATTTTTGACCTTCATTATCACCTTAAAAATTTTTATTACATAAAAAATATGTAAAAAATTAATAGTGAATAACCTTATGCTGTCGACACGATATACGTATTTTAAAGCAAATACATAGGGTAAAACAAATATATGTGTATATATTTATATATATAAAATAATTAATTATATTAAATCACTACTCTCATATTATATGGTGCTGTTTTGGTGCTTTTCAAAACAATGTTATATTTTAAACGCTAGAAACAATCGTGTGGGCTCTAACGCGATACTAATAAGGGGTATAATCGTTTGATGACAGTTAACTCCCCGACAACGTTACCTCTTCCCGCAGACAGGACATTCGTATGGTTTCTCTCCCGTGTGTATTCGGCGGTGACACGTCAGAGACGAGCTGGAAGTGAATTTGCTGCCGCAGTCGTTGCAGGTGTAGGGCCTCTCACCTGCAAGAACAGAAGTTAACAAAAATCTGTTTAATTCAATATTGTAAGGAGCTGAAGTTGAGCTGTAGTTACCCGTGTGAGTCCTCATGTGCAGCTTGAGGTTAGAGTTCTGTATGAAGGTTTTTCCGCATATGGAACATACGTATGGCTTCTCGCCGGTATGGGTGCGATGGTGTGTGTTCCTGGTGGACTCGTGCCTGAATCTGAAAATTTATTACTTTTATATATGGAAGATAATAATATAATAAAACGTGGTCAATGTTTAAATCATACACACGAGCACACATTCTCGGCCTCTCTTTATCATATATGACAGAACCTTTAAGTACCGACAATTTTAAAAAGCACATTAAATTTAAAATATCTATCTCTGTCACTCTTTCTAACACAAATAATTTAGAATTTAAATAATAACATCGAAGCGGCATTTGCCAAAAAATAAAAAACATATCTTTCTCTTTCCCGCTTTCTCATACAAATATAATAAATACTGTTTTCCGAAAATCGATATACAGAAAATATCTGTCTCATCCATTCTTACACAAACAAATATGATAAAATCTATATATCTTTCTCTTTCTTCCTTATACAAACATGATACAATAAATTTGTTCCAATACGGCTTTACGTAAAATATTCACTCACTCTCTCTCTCTCTCTCTCTATCTATCTCTTTCTCATACCGTTTGTCACAGTAGAGACAGGCGTAGGGCTTCAAGTCTGAGTGTACACGAGCGTGCGAGGCGAGCAGTCTCTGAGATGGAAACGCCTTACCGCAGACGGAACACGAACAGGGCATGAGGCCGCTATGACGGGTGGAATGAGTCGCTAGCTGGGTGCGGTCGCTGAAACTTAAGATATACGACATAATAATAAAGACGCTAGTATCCGAATATCTTAGTATCTTATATTTTTTAATTATATATACATTTTAAAATAAAACTGTCACGGTACAAAATATATTGATTGGTGAATTCAAAACAATTTTTTTTGTGTCGAAATCTGGTTCGCGACGAATCATGGAAAATTATAGCTTAAGATATATTTTTTCCATAACAGGTATAGAAATCGTGATGTCATGTCAGTGTCCAGTGCCAGTTACACATTTTCTACAGATATCTGGAATATGGACTGTTTTTATTTGTAAACTTAACAAAAGCAATTATTATTGGTGAAGTAGTTAACAGGTAGAGAACTATTTGTTTAGTTAGGGTTTGCAGGAATATGAAGAAAATACGAATTGACATATAAAAGAAGGGACGAAATAGAATATTTATATATTCACATTATACCGTTTGTCACAGATGTCGCAGCGCAGTGTCTTCTCTTTTCTCTCGCCGGTATGAACACGCGCATGTCTGCGTAGCGCGCACGGCTCAGCGAAGGTCTTGCCGCACGCGTCACAGGCCAGCCTCCAGCACGCCATGTGACGGCGGATGTGACGACGGAAACGGTTCCTCTCTGAAACATAAATACTAACTAACTCAATCATCCTCCTCTATGAGATGCATTACTCTGTAAATTACTAGCTGCCTCTGATCTATCAAATCTTTGTACTCTCTGTGACAGACATTACCCTGTAGTGTTAGTGTACTATATTTATGGTACACAATCTCCAAAATATACAGGTTTAAATTGTAAACTAATAATATCCGCGACCAAAAATATGTTATTAATTATAATCATATATAATACTTTTAATCTTTTGTATGCCAAAAATTTTAAGGACATTTTAGTACTTCCTACTATTTTATTTGTTTTAGATTGTTTAATATTTAAGACCATATTATTCTATAAATATATATCTCACCAGTGAATTCTTTCTGACATTCGTTACAAGTCCATTTATTTCCTTTGGTATGTAATGCTGAATGTATGCGCAGGTCTTGTTCATGGCTGAATGTCTCCTTACATTTTCCGCAGGGAAAAGAATTTTTCACTTCTGTATTTCTACACTTCTTCATATGAGCTCTTAATGTTTTTATTTTACGGAAGTTCTTAAACAAAATCAATATCGCTTTTTAATAAACATGAAGGGATAAATATTTTCAAATTCAATTTTTACATTTAAAATAAAATTACCTTCGAACATATTTTACAAAATAAAATTTTATTTTTCACTTTTACCGCTTTTTCAGATTTCATTTCTATCAATGTTTTCATATCTGAAATATTAATATGATAACAATAAATTATACATAAGACATAGTTAACAAAAAAAAAATTTTGTCTATGTTATACAAAAAAAGGTTTTATGCTTGATTTTGTAGATACTAACCATTTTGCTGTGTTTCTCTGTTCACGCTGATAAAAAAGTATTTATTAGAAACCACTTTCATAATTTTTAAACATAATAATGACAGTTCATTACCTACTGACAACATCTTTTGTGACAATATCATTTGATTCAAAGAAATCATCATCCAAATATTCAACCTCTGTAAATATGTAACATATTAAGAAAAGATAACCATATTCTGTAATTATTTCTCTTATATACTACCATGATTTTCTTCATACTCTGTTTTAAAATCTTCGTCCTTAAAGTTAATCCTTCTTGGACCATTCTCTTCGCATAATTTAATCAAATCATTACAATCAGTCTGTATTCCCTTTTCCTTTGTCATTATTGTCACACTGAAATATTAACAATAATTTTGGTTGCCACCATCTTGTACATTTATAATTTGTATAATTAAAATCCTTTTATTTTTTTTCCCCAAAAACTTTATATATAGTAACACAAAAAAACTTGCTGCCAAAGTAAAAGTAATATTACCATTTTGCTACAAGATTCACACACTATCCAAACAACTCTAGAAGCTAAGACTGAGACTCAGACTAAGACTGGTAACTATACTGTAACCTTAAGCAGTAATGGAAATTTAATTTTAAGAATTAAAATGTAATCAAAAAAATCAAGTAGAAAATATAGAATAAAATAACTATTAAGCTTTATACTTTAGGATCATAATAATCCCTAGCTTGCCGTAGTTTTGGATCCTACTAATTTCAATTAATTTTTCACCATATATTTTCTATTTGAATATCATTTTCAACAAGATGACTGTATAAATTAAAATTTATATATTAAAAATCACCTCATATTGTCAGAACAGCATCCGGAATCTAATTTCAACACTCTCCTCAATGTTTGTTCTGATTTCAAAGACTTTTTTCTAAGTTTATAACATTGTAATAAATCATCGTAACATGTGTCACAAATTTGTTGAGGAAGATCTGCCTCCAATTGTGCCTGTAATATAATAAACAAATAATGAGACTTGTATGCAATGTATCAACTTTTAAAATTTAAAATTGCAGTGCAAAATCTATTTGAAATTTTTCTAACAAAATATAAACATTTTTGAGTGTCTTTTAAACTTATTTATAATTGAAGTTAACTTTTACATTTATAATAGTAGTACACAGGGCTGACTCATTTCACATTTATTTTGGAATTAATATTTTAGATTTACAGGTTTGTGTCTTCTGAAATTAGGATACCTACTTTTATTGATGTAACATAAGAGAATATATCCACCAGCAATTCTGAATCAATAGTAGACATTAAAGAGATCATGTTATCTTCATTTGTAAGACAAATACGGCAAAGGTATCTTATATCGTCAATGGTGTTTATTGCTATCAATTTCATATCGTTTTCTATCAAAACATTCTCAAATTTATGATGCGCAGAACTAGTTGGTTTTATATTTACGATTGCATTCAGAGGTATTTTATTCTCATAGTCATTTTCATTAGTTGAGTTTTCCATAACTTATAATGAACTTTTCTACAATACGATGGCTCAGAGATTGCGTTTTTGACAGATCGCGATGGAATGGCCGACGTAGCTTTGAACTGGCGTACAATACACTGGAGAATTTTAAATATCTCTATTTACCTTATAAATGAGAAATAATCTAGATTTTTTTTTATTATGTAAACATACAACATTTTTTAATATTTATTATTAATAAATATTTATTTCACAACTAAAAAAAGTTTTAATTTTATAACGTACAAATTAAATGAAATATTTTTTTTTAATAATAACGTAACTCATAAAAAGTAACATTAATTTATAATATTTTTCAACTATAAAGTTTTAATTTTTAATTGAATTTTGTGAAACAGAATGTAATAAGTAGTGTTTATAAATATTATTAAAGGCGTTTTTTGTACATCGCTGGTCCTATCGAATTGACAGTTGTTAGAGAGGTGACTACAGATTGTATAGTATGTTCATAAATATCATTGGGGATAGTACAAACCCGCGTAACTAGAATTGCCTAATTCCGCGTATCTGCAATTTTACAGAGGGAAGTTAAAACTTTTCAATTTTCTAAATTTATTGCCTTTTAAAGTCACTTTTTCAAAGTGACTGAAAAATGATATAAAAGACTTTGGCGAGTATTCATTTAAATGAAACTAATATTTTTCGTATTACTACGCGTATTTTATTATTTTAAAAACTACTCTGAGATGTGAAACTCGTCTGCCCCTGATCACGGCTGCTGCAAAGTAATCGAAACGTAGGGAGTATGTAGTTTTTAAAATAATAAAATACGCCTAGTAATTCGAAAAGTATTAGTTTCATATAAGTAACTAAATATTTATGTGTTTAATTTATTGCTTATTGTGTACAAAAAGACAAATCTGGTTTGTTATAGTTTTTATCGATTGATGGGATTTTTTATATTAATCAAAGGAGGCAAACGGACAGACAGCCTACTTGTTGGAAGGTAGACATAACATAAGCTGGATGCTGCGGATGTATTGCCGATCTTGATAGTGGAAAAGGGAAAGGAAAGGGTGGGAAAAGTGAAAGAGCAACCGGATCTCTTACCCATCGGACGAAACGCAGCCATTAAAGGCTACTTTACGCCGATTTTCTGTGAAAGGGTGATACTTATCCGGTCGAGCCAGCCCATGTTCGAGATGAAGTAACTTGACCACTTTGTTTATGAATATCATATCATATATCATCTCCATAATAAAAATAAAAATTGATAGGTTTGGTTGGTTGTTTTAAAGGTGGTCTTCAAAAATTAAAAATATATTTAAATGAACAGAACAAACAATTTACATGACATACAATAAAGTTAGCAAAGTAAAATGTAAAATATTATATTAATATCCTTTAATATTTTTGGAAACATAAAAACAAACATTTTGGTACGGTATCCATTTTAATATAAGTTATCAATAATCTATATGGAACACAAAATGAAATTAGAGCTAAAAAGACCAATGTCCCAATTTTGACCCAACACAATCAAAAATAAGATGAATTATTTTTATAAACTTATTTTTAAGATGATTGACATTTAGCATCCAGTGTTGCCTTGTTATTAATCAAATTATTCATGGATATCAATGAAAAACTTTATAGCATTTGACGCTTTTCATTTCCCAGCCAGCCGACACTTGTTTCGATTTTCTATTCTTATATAAACAAATACGAGTTTGAAATCTGTATTTATGCTTTAAGCCAATTATTAAGAAAAAGAGAAGTATCAAAAGCCAAAAAAAATATATAAAACCACTGAAATAATATATAATATTAAATTTTAAAGATAAACAAAAGAATGTAAAAGTTTCTATGAGAAACAATTTATAATTATGACAAAGTTATCAGATATATACATATTACTTATTTATTCCCTTTGGATGACAGCGAAGGAATTGTATGTGTTAGCGAAAATGCCTGATGAAGCTGGTGTAAGTAGGTGGTAAAATATTAAATAGAAATCACATCGGCATTTGCCAAGCTTTTTATTCGCTACTGCATATGAAGATAAGATAATAAGGTATCCCTTTCACTTAATGATGCTAACCTACAGCTTCAGTAACCAAAGGCAGACAGCTTTTAGAAGTTTCGAACGACACCGTAGCGTACAAAAATATGTAATGGATAGTCCCTAAATGATCTTCCACGTGAAAAAAGTATTTCACGGCAGCCTTGTCTCTTTTGGCTACATCTAAAAATACTACAATTTGTTTCATAGTATGTTCAAAACGGAAACAATTTCGAAGATTTAGTTTAGTTTGCAATAATAAAATCGAAGTCAACAATTGTTTTTCAAGCTAGTTTTAAGACTTAATAGCTTTATTTACTAAATCTTTAAAAGCCCCTCGCGACTATTAAAATCCATGTTAATGATGTTCACATTTAATGCAAATAAAAGCAAATAAATATGGAACTTCCATAAGAATAACTCTAGAAAATGGTGTAATCGATGAATTACTTAAGAATAATACTATTTAAAGAGTATTATTTGTTTTAAAGATATTGTGGTTGAAAGATATTCGCTAATATAAGTTCCATCGTTTTCTCGAAGCTATAGGTAATAAATATTCGAAATTTTTATTAAGATCCCCTTGACGTATTTAGTATACAAACGATATGATGAGGCCAGTAGTATAGAGATAAATAAAAATGTTTGACTTTAGGAAAATTGTGATATAACTAGGATAAGGTAATAATTTATAAGGTGGGCTTTATTTCAGGGTAAAATGTATGCAGTACACAAAAAGTTAATAACTCTTGCTTTTACGTACAACTTCAATGTCTTTTTATACATTTTGATATCTAGGTCTCGTTATCAAAGTAATCAAAGTCCTTGAAATTATAATATTAAGCATTGCTCTCAATAACAGAATGCAGTGGAAAAATATTGATATTTTCTTTTAGAGAACCATATTGTTTACCAAGAATAGCAGTTACTTAAAGTAGTATTGTGCCCCCGTGATAACGATGACCCGAGTGATAACAGCCAAAAGGGTGCAGCGGGTCGCTCGGACGAACGATCTCGATTACAACGAACGGTGACCGACCGCTAGAAGATCTTCATTTTCTCACAAACCATTAAGAAGGCATCTTCACAACACCAACATCACACTGTACCACCAATATGTTCATTGGTATAACTTCTGCTGGTGGAAACGTAAATTCGCATTACGATTACTTAATTTGAACGACAAAAGGTAAGATTTGCTTTGTCTTATCAAGGGTCACAACTGCCATATTCTCAATAAAAGTTTATAAATAATAATTTTGCAAAAGATAGCCTTTTCATTTGACTGATTCTTAGGTTCAAAGTAATGACGGGCGGCGGCGTACCTCAGAAAAGAAATAAACCCGTTAAATTTTTTTAAAATGTCTTATTTATAGACTTCAAAAGTTAGTAAAAAGTGTTAAAAAATATTTTTTGCTGTTGAATTTTATTAATATCAAATATTTTTTCTGTTACAGATTATCGGTTACTTAGAGTATTTTCTGTAAACATCAAAAATGGCCTTGGATTTTATTGCCGGATGTATCGGGGGTAAGTTTTGTAAAGTTAGTAGGTGTGTTGAGACATTGGTGGCATTTTGATAAAAAAAATTGTAATATTACACTTTGTAAAATGAATGTAATTTCATTTTTATGCTTAATAAACATTATTTTGAATGTCCCCATATTATGGAATCTTAGTAAAATTTTTAACCAACATCTTATTGCAGGTTGTGCAGGAATAATAGCTGGTCATCCCTTGGATACTCTTAAGGTACACATACAGTCGGGGAGGGGAAGCGCACTAGAATGTACTAAAGCTCTTTTAAAAGGAGGAACATTATCTACTGCATATCGTGGTGTAGGAGCACCTTTAGGTGGAATCGCTGTTATAAATAGTTTAGTATTTGGAGTATACGGAAACACAAGAAGATCTCTACCTTATCCGGATTCTCTACTGTCACATGGTGTTGCTGGTGGTATTGCTGGCTTCATTCAAAGTTTCGCTTGTGCGCCCGTCGAGCTTGTCAAAACACGACAACAACTTGTTCGGCCAGGTGAGAAGATGCCAACTGGTGCTTGGTCTGGAGCTCGACATATATTAAGAACAGGAGGATATAGAGCATTATTTAAGGGTTTAGGAATTACCATAGCCCGTGACAGTCCAGCTTTCACAATCTACTTTGTCTCATATGAAGCCATGATAAGAGGAGACCATTCAGTCACGACTGTGTTCACTGCCGGTGGATTAGCTGGTGCTTTATCGTGGATCCTTCTATACCCAATAGACGTAGTGAAATCAAGATTACAAGGCGATGTCGAGGGAAAATACAAGGGGGCCTGGGACTGTTTTCGTAAATCAGTGCAAACGGATGGGTGGCGATGTATGAGACGAGGAATTGGTGCTGTGACCATACGAGCTTTTATCAGCAACGGTGCCTGCTTCACAGCTGTGGCGTGGACGGAAAGAGCCTGGCAGCGCTTATTACATTTCAATTCCGCCCAAGCTGCAAAAATCGGAGAGGCTGTGCGGTGTGATACACCAGAATATTACGAATTATAGAAGATTTCTATCGGATATAAGTGACAAGTTATAAACAACAATTCATGAAAATTTATGTATTTATAGAGTTATTTGGTTGTAAGTTCCTAAGCTTTCTGTAAACAGAATAACTGTGCCAGTGATTTTTATATTTATTTCTACAAAATAAATTAAAATGATAGTACTTTCCTTTCTCAAAATATCCTATTGCTATATTTTTAATATCTTTAAAACTTACATGCATAGCAAGATATTTTCAATAATAGAAATATAGTCTTAAAAACTAAATAAAAAACAACTTTATTTAAATGTCTAGCACTAAAATTAAAAGATAATATTTTGTTCTTAATATCGTATAATTCTCCGAAAAATTTTTATACAATTTTCAAAAAAAACTATTCCAAAAATACAGGTATGATTCACATTATGAAATATCACCACATTAAAAAAATGCCAAAAGTTCTAAAATATATGTATATATTTTAAAAATAAAGGTCGGTTACGTTTTAATTTGACATAGTATTACTTGACTATACTGATATACTGATTCCTAAGACATTTATTAAATTTCTTACGTAGGCTATAAAAATTACAGTATTGAAAGATACGAAGTTGTTAAATACCTGAAAAATAAAGATTATAGTTGGAAAAGAACAATATTAATATTCAAATAATAAATTGTCAAGTCATCAACGAATCTAAGGTCAAAAGATAAAAGGCAATGTTTGTCATCTAAATATTGGCCTTTTCAGTGTCCATTCAAAATGTTGGGTTTTCTTAGGGTTGCTTAAAATTTTATCGGACTTTTGAAATGGAGAATTAAGCTATTAAGCCGTGAAGGGAAAAGAAACAAACTTACTTTCGCATTTATTGCAATATAAAATATCAGAACTTATGGTTTTATACAAACCTTTGTACTGATTAGTTAATGTGTTATGCTCCCAGAAAAGTTTGTGCTACGGTAAAATCCAAAGATATCTCTTTTCAAAATAATCTTTCTCTTTTTAGCATTTCATTTCTTTAAACAGTGGTCATATCATCTAAAATTTTTAGACTTCGAGGAACTAATTCATTTATAGTGATTTAATTCGCTGTCCTATTGCTTAGCAAAAAATATAACTGTATGCTGATGAAATCGATTGTGTTACCGGGTTGTTTAATTCCTATCCTGCTCCATGGGCTGCGGCGGCGGAGGCGGTGGTGGCGGCACTGGCACGTCGTTGTCCATAACTCCCAGCTGTTCCAACATATCGTCATTATCTTCCATGAGATGCACCTGAACAAACAAATGTTTTTAACATTAAATTGAGACATATTTTAAAAGTTTTCTTAAAGAGCTTGCATTATTTGTTTTGTATTGTATTCTATAAATGCTCTCTATTCAATCTATAAATTTTTAAATTCACCAAGTCGATAACAAATAATGCGATTTCTAATTTATTTTATTCACAATTTTCTTAGCAATTTTTTTTAAATATAACAAAATGGGTCTTTTGAAAACAGTAAGGCTTCGCTCACGCAAGTAAGTAACCAAATAAAGTGTACCTGTCGTCTACTCCAAAAATGGCGGGTTTGATTCCACCTCCTCGCGAATATTTGTACCGGCCTGGGCACATTATGCTGGTATCGCGAATCACCCCTGGGACCCTAACATTAAGTTATCGTCATTTATTTATTCACATACATAGCCTTTACTGCTTTTATATGATGGGGTATTAATATTTAATACTTTCTTATCTAATGAACTTGAGAAATAATTGAATGTTATTTGATAAAGTTATATTTATTGATCAAATTTCTTATACAGTTGGACTATTTGACTATTCAAAATAGCTGTCAGGAAATCCTTAGCTAGAGAAAATTTTGGAAACGAGCGATAATATACGTAGAAATACTGGCTACAACCAGTTATTGAGTTGACCTTTCGGTGGGAATTTATCTCATTTTTTGTTACTCTATAACATATTAATGTTTTTAAACTTTTATCATAGTGATAGCAAATGTTCAGTATTATATTATGCAATTTTTTATACATTTACGTAACGTTTAGCTTTAGCTATGGATTTAAAAAAAAAATAGAAATATAAATTCTTTTATCAGGTTAGTTTTAATTTTGGTACATGTGAGCGAAGCCATACATATCAATATATAAAGGGAAGTAACTTGCCCTTGACGTAGACAGAAAATTTGTCAGAGGCCCTTCTAACTGCGGTAAATTCTCTTATTAGAGTAAACATATTTACTTCACCTATGTGATAGTCATAAAGCAAAGACCCAGTCTCATCAATTCAAATTAAACTGAAATGAATTTAATTAAGTCTTCCTAAATTTTCTCTCCAGAAAAATCTACATACCGCCTAAGTTACAATGACAGTATGATTACATTTTGCGAACATTAGCCTGGAGCTCTTGTAATTACGGGCTTCGAGTAATTAATAAGAGTAAAATGGAGGCATCTCCTGATGGGTTTACAATTTTTTATGAATATCAAATACGTATTGTAGCTTTCTGTTAAACATAAGATACAAACATCAGGGAGAGCGGTGCGATGTTGTCCGTGTCTTGCTGTCTCTGAGAGGAGAATCTTCTGCCTTTTCTCCTCCATGAGTCGCTCGCGATGTTTATGTATGTAGTCGTATACATTTGGAAGACCCATGATGACGCACGCCGAGAGAGCTGAACGGTAGATGTTCATATCTGTCGCCTCATACCTAGGTCAATATTTTGATATTCATTAAGTTTTAGCCTCTGACCGTAGCTCTGAACACTATTATATTAATAACAGAAAGATAAAGTAGCTTCTCTTCATCTTCAGGACTCTATCTACCTCCATATACAACGTAGCTCAAATTATTCAATTGTTCAACTATGAATGGATAATGTACAGATTCATACATTTTCATTATTAACCCTATTACGTCCGTAGGATTTTCTATACAACTCCTACTTTTATAAATTATATTCGGTTGGATGTACATATAATATATGTATATATAGATAGATAGATAGTACATACAATTCGGTATATTATAAGATAAAAAATAATAATGATTGAAAGATTAAGTGATAATATTATTTCCGCCTTAAACCCTATTAAATTTAATTCTTTTATAATTGTTCATAATAATATAGAACATTTAATACAAATATCACCATTCGTTAGTCCGCTCGTCATAGCATTCGACATGATAGATGGTGGTGACTCCGTTGAACCCTCCGATAGCGAAGATCATGTCATCGATGACCTCGATGGCGAAGTTGCTCCGAGGGTTGTACATGTCTGGCACCGGAGACCAGGTGTTGGTGTTGGGATCGAATACCTCCCCGCTGCACATCCTCGATATACCGTTGAATCCTCCAATCACGTAGATCTAACAAGCGCGTGTGTTTATTAAACACTAGGCCACATTGAAGAATTAATTGAAGTGAAAAGCTTGACTAAAATAAAGATTATTTTCTTATTTATTATCAAGTTAAATAATTTTTTTAAATATATATTGTATAACATGAAGAATCGTAACATTAACATATTCCCATCAATTAAAACTTTATCCTAAAATAAGGACTCGTGTCGATGTTATGTATGTTTATAGTAGTGCTCAATTTATAATACAAAATGAAAAATGTCCTGGTAATTAGGAAACAGCAGTTTTGAACTCAAATATGGATTAACTTATGCTACATGTTAAAAGCAGAAGATACGAAAGTATTTTTAAACCAAAGAATAGTGCACTGTGCTGTATGAAATATATAGATATTTTTACGAATCCTTTAAAAATAAGAATTCCGGAAAGCAGTTCATTTTTTTTTCTACTCATCATAACTATTAATAGAAAACTTTCACCTATTTAAAAATAATTTTCTTAAAATTCTAAAATTTTTGTAAATACTTTTATGTTGAAATCCTTAATTATTTCCTATTGAATTACGTCTCCTCAAAAGCATTTTAAAAGGACATGCTGTATCGTGTTCAATAGATTCACAAACAAACCTTATTGTGATATGCAATACATGACACCCCAGAGCGACGCGAACGCATCGGCGCCAGATTAGTCCACTGGTTCGTATCAGGATCGTACACTTCCACACTGTTCATGCACTCCTGTCCATTAAATCCGCCGGTGATGTAAATTTTATCTGCAAAGGTTACTTCGTTAACAAACTGAACGTGTATAACTATTTCGTTGCTCTTAATTGATCTTTATACTATCTAAGGCCGCAGCGCTTGCATCTGATCTCTGAGCATTCATGGGAGCGACGAGCGACCACTGGTTGGTGCGGTGATTGAACCTCTCGGCCGTGTTCTGACGGTGGTGACCATCGTAGCCACCCATGGCGTATATAGTCTCTCCTAACACAGCCACTGACACATAACAACGACGTGCGTTCATTGGTGCTACCTAGAAAGTCAAATTCAACTCTTATTTATCACAACAGTTATAGAGAATTAAAAGTAATGTAGTTTTTCTACTATCATAACCTCTCATTCGTGGTATTCAAGTTATATGAGATACTTAAAATATATAGCTACCGACCTCCCTCCAAACTTTGGCAACGGCATCAAAACAGCGACAAGAATTGAAGTAGTCCATTCCATCAAATCCGCCAATCACATAAATACAATAGCCCAAAACAGCAGTTCCATGGTAAGCTCTCGGTCCTGCTGGATCAACTTCTTCCACCTCCAAGAATTATAAAAAGAAAATTCTATAGTTTCTCCTCATAACATAGTGACCTTGAGATGATGAAACGCTTTTATATATATATATATATATATATAATGTGGTAAATGCGGAGAAGTAAATAGTAATGTTTATTTAACTTTATTATTATTTTGTCACAATTGGCACTGCGCAATTCGTTGATACGATCTAAATTAAGATCATCGACTTCTTTTTGCAAAACAAAAAACAAACTTGAATAACTATCTTGTAGATATACATAATATTATTAACAAAGGTTTCGAAGAATCATGTTTCAGATGTAGTAATTAACGAATTGGCCGCTTACTCTAAGTTATCAACGTTTGACGTAGACACCACACCTACCATAAGAAAGACGTATCATTGGATAGTGCAGGTGGTTCTTAAATCTGCCCTTTCCGATGAAAAAAATCAATTATATCGAAATAAAAATGTTGCAAATTGGCTTCATAAAGAGAAAGCTAACCTTAATCCAACGATCAGCTCTCGTGTCATAGGTTTCAATAAACGCTGTAGGAGAACCACCGCTCCACCCACCGATGGCAAAAAGTACCTAAAATAATCCATTTAAATATATAAAGTGCTTAAAAAAATTACTTATTTTAGAAAAATATTAAAAATATATTCTTATTGTGAATTGTGATACATTGTTATCATTAACATTTAACCTCATGTGGAACACGTGGTCGTGCTATCTCTGGTGTCGCCACCTCACCATCCCTCTGAGCAATCATTTCTAAATCGTATAAGAATTTAAGAGTCTCAATGATGATGGGCCGCGAACCTTCGTTGCCAGTTACATATGGATGATCCTTAACGTTTTCCAAGAAGAACTGGAAATAATAGAAAAAATGGAATATCCTTAAAATCCGAACACAAGTTTCCATGTACTAAGCTACGTTAGACCTGGTACATACTTGCGTATCTAATAAACCGAGACGTATACTGCCCATGAGTTTCACAGTGTGATGCCAACGCACATCCGGATCGTAGTTCACCCAACGCAGAACAGCTTCCCAGACAACCTCTTCGCTTTTCACATTTAATTCATCCTCGAGTATAATGCTATTTAACTCATCAATCGGCAAGTGAAGAAACTCGTCGCTCTGTGTTGCTACAGTCACAAAATACCTCAACAAATATCTGCGGGAGTCGGCTTCCAATTTATAGCAAAATACTCGTCTAAAATAAATAAAATATATTCAGAAATGTTGAACATGAGATCTAAATGACAAAAAATAAAAAAGTAATGGTTACCTAGCAAACATCATGATGCCGAGGCAGTTTTTGGGATTCAAAGCAGCCTTTAGATGGTCAGAGCATAATTGCAAGACGCCAAGGAAAGCAAGATAATCAGCCGTCATAAGGAGTTCATGGACATTAGTGTCAGTGACTTCAATTCGACGAAGGTATGCATATTCGATTAAGAGGAGTAGGATCTCTGAGCGCACGCCCGATATTAACACATCGCTCTGCTCCCGAGAGTGTAAAGTTGTTGTAAATAGTGCCCTATATCAGTTTTCTCATAAATTTTAAAGTAAACTTGAAGTATACCAAACATGAAAAAAGTCCTATGAATTGTTTTTTTTTATTGAGCAGGAAACTGTGTGCATTCCGAGGACTTATAAATTTAATAAGCCATATGGTTAAAGCTCTAAGAGACAAATTTATCATACGCTTCTACCTTACGAATGAATAAATTCAAATCCGTCGTACATAGACGACGACAATAGCTACTATTTTAGTTTCTATGTCGAACCGTGGTTAGTATAACTAATGTATTAGAAAGGATTCTATGAATAGACCGAAGATTTTTTTTTATTTGCATTTTCAATAAAAACAAATGAACCGATTTTAATGAAACTTCATAGTAATAAAGCTCATATTTCAATATAACATATATGTTAATGTTACAAATTAAATTCCACATTTCCGTTAAGTTTCCGTAATTATCAAAATGTTAGTAGTTAGAAATAATCCCAAAAAGATGGGGGGGTTTTAGTTAACTTTGAATCATATGTACATAAATTTCCTTCTAAATTACGGACACGCGATCTGTGCTAAAAGGGTATAAAACAAAATATTTAATTTATATACAGGAAGTAGGGACTGCAAGCCGAGAGTATGGCGCGGTGGACAGGGAAGGCGGCGCCGTCGTCAGCGCGCACGATCGCGTCGCAGAGGAGACGACACTCCCTCAGACGGTGCAGAGCCTGCATCGCAGCCACCGACATGCATCGCCCAGTCTCGCGACCCGCCGTCTGGTGACAACACTACAGATCAGTACACTTACCGCAACTATACATCTCGAAACCAAACACAGACAGTTTCCACATATTTATTTATAAATATTCTTAAAAGATAACATTTATGTGGGCTTTTAAATTTGACCTAAGAACTTAGGACCTAATTTTTTACAACAAAAAACATACAATTTCCGCCATATAAATAAATAGTATTCATTTTAAATTCATCATTAGAATGGATTATTATCAGTTATAAACAAGACAATAATTCCTTGATAAGAGTGTGTACGTCTGGACGCGTGTAGATATAGGAACATTTTAGAGCAGAAATACTTCATAGCATATTGCATTTCTTAGTATTTATACAAAAGTCAAATTTATTGAGTATATCAATTAAACCGCCAAGTATTATATCCTTTTGTCTAAATATTTTGGGACAAAGCCAGAAAAGGCGGAGGTTTTATATTTTTCCTCCAGCAGGCTTTATCCGCTTTTATGCAAGAAAATAATATAGTAGATATGAAACACAGGGAACTAAAATATTAGATGATAACTAAGATTAATGTTACACATTAATAGACTGCGTACTGCGTTGGTATTTACTCTATTTGCTTTGAATTTCCGATGACCCGAAAGGTGAATTAAAAAAAGGTTTAAATGAACAGGAGTATGTAGTTGTAACAAAAAATAAAGCACGTGTAGTATATCCGAAAAATATTAGTTTCATTTAAATGAATAAAAATCGCGAGTCTTAGATCTCATTATTAAAAAAAAGATTTTTATCGAACTTCACATAGCATATTTTTTTATATATTTCTAAATATTTAAAGACAAATTATCTATGCTAAATATTTTATTTCTTTATATTATAATTTAACTTTAAAAGGGCAACAACACATTTTTTATTACAACTAAAAGACCAGTAGTAACAAGAATTCATTCATAAAACGTACTTCGAAGGCAGCCCTAGCAGATTCGTTTCAAATTGGTTAGGTAAAGAGAGGAGCTTGGACAGTGGAGGTGAGCGTTTTAGCGCGTTAGATAGGGGTCCCTTAAACCTCCACTTGGGTCGCAAGTCCCGGGCACTGTTGAAGCTTCTCTCCCTGCAACGCGATAGAACCGGCACCCGCACAGTGAACCATTGAATATTAAGAGGTTTAGTGTCTTCGTAATCACATTTTGAAAATCAAAAGCTATATTTTCGATAATATATGTATGTTTGTATGTAATTGTTTAATTATTGTCTCCGTAACTAGTTAGCGAGATACCAACTAACTACCTCCCAAATATCTATGCTATATCATTACACACGTTGCCTTTTTGAAGAATACAGAATACATAGTCTTAGTTTACATCCTCGAAGTACATACAAGCGTTTCACGTTTCACATTCAATAACTTACATTAATCTTATGATAAGCGAAGATTTATGAATGAAATACTGTACCGCTCTTTACCTGTGACGGTACAAAGTTAAACAAAGCATACTCAAGACATACATTTTTGAATATAAAACTAGATAAGGGATAAGAGATTTGGTAAGCAAGTAATGCATCAATAGAATAAAAGGCTATGGTAAGAAACGATTAAATCTGAGATTCAAATATACAATGATAAGCAAGAAAATATATGACCGATAAATATATCCGTCTTGTTCGTTTGTCGTTGTCCTATTTTCTACCTCGATTTGTAACTTTCATACATGCTCTACGCCTTATACATTTATTTCTTTAACGTCTGGAAATTTTTAGATATAATCTGTATTAAAAAAAAAAATGATTTGAACCTAATATTGTTTTAATCTATTTGTCTGTAGACGATGAAATATATTGTGATATTGGGTACTAGTAAGGATAACACGGAATGTATCGAAAGAGAAAAAAAATCTTTTAATATCACTGTCATAGAAACCGATTAAAATTAAATTGTGCGTAGAGTTATTTAAATACAATTATTAATATACTAAAGTGGAGCATATTGACAATAAACATGTTATCATGTGAAACGTATAACAGTACATACTAAAATGGTTTGTCCGTACATTGTTCAAATTAATTAAAAATTACGGCGATAAAACAGGAACTGTAGAAAATAAGGCAAGAATTCAAATTGTTTGTACCTGATCTAGATTTCGTATATCTGCTATGAAACTACTGAACACAATTTCTATTTGTAAAAATAGATAATCACGCGGACGAAGTCGCGTGCGATAATATAATTTGTTTATATATTCCATTCATAATAACAAACTAATCATATCTAATTGTATGAAGATATCGGTTCAGCTTTCAATCTATTTATTATATAACACTAAAATATATAAGGATATTAATTGACTGGATTCATTATTCCCAGATAAAGCTACATTTAGAAGTACATTGTTTTAGTTATTTCAATATATTAAAAGATTGATAATTAATACGTTCATATTTAAAAGAATTAATAAAATTCTAGTTATTAGAAATTAACTATAATTTTTTTAATACTTATACTTAACTATCAATCCTATTACGGAAACACAGCTAGACTTAATTAAACCACTATTTACCAGCCTTTTCTGTACATTAAGAATCTTCTATTAACTTTTCTAGGTAATGTTAACCCTAGAAAACTTCTCAAACAGTGATGTTTCGCTTGGCGTTTTGTACTTACTGTGTTATTCGGGCCGTTTTCCATTTTATTATGACTTCAACGCATAGTCATTATTTAAAAATTGTCACACATTAAAGAAAGCTAAATAATAATCGGAACGTATCACGGCACAAGCGAGATTTAGGTCAAGAAAATTTATAAAATTAACCGTAAAAAAATAAGCAAATGTAGCAAAATCAAGTCATTTGATAAAACATTTTAGGTTAGCAAAAAAATGATACAAGAATGACGTTCATGTCAAACCTTTTTCTTCCAGCTGACATTACTGGATAACAGTATTTTCATTTCAACGGTCGCCTTGTTAAAAATGTTTTGTTATATATTTTTTTATAATTAAAGGCTGTTATAAGCCTCGTGTTTTAATGTAAGGCCTTAACCTTTTCGGTAGATCTGAATGATGTCAATATTAAGTTAAATATCGTCTTATTTTCAATGATTTGGTAAATTTTAGATATTTGTTGAAGGCCAGACGTAGTTTTAACATAATCAAATTAATTCAGAAAGTTCATAACGTGCTTGTAAGAAGATAATTGCTGTATAAGATCGGTGTATGTTAATTTGAGTGATGGTTCATATAATGTAATATATTTTTATAATTAAATAGCAACTACTTGGAAGACAAAAACAAAATTACAAAATCGTAAATTTTATTTCATATATTTACATCAATGAGTACTTACTTAATATCAGTTCTTCATGCATAAATAAAATGATTTAATTAATCACAAAAACGTAATGTAATAATGTTTGATTATTCCTAGAACGCTCATTATCAGTTTAGAGGTCTTATGACTTCCTTAGCAGTGATTCCCTCGGCGCGTAATCTCGACAATAATGATTTGTACACGACCGGGGCGAAGGGTAGCACCACACCACGCTGTTGAATCTCACCTAAATATCAAAGAAATATTGCGTCATATTCATAGTTGTCAAGTTTAAAAAGATCTTAAATTCTACATAATTATTAAATTCTTTATTCTGTAACCTAAACACAAGTTTCAACGTCAAAATAAAAACGGCGTCATGTCAGTTCGCAATCATAAATCTTCTCATATGATAGTATCAATGCAAATCTATGAATGGAAAACAGGAAAATGCCTGTTAATCGTTTGACAAACGTGGAGTAAACAGTACCGTATTTGACTATTGAAATAGGCAACAAACAATTTAGAGTTTAACACGTTTCTCTTTCTCTTTCAAGTGATTTTAAAGTAAAACCAGTTGGAATATTATTCACTAAAATATTTTTCGACCAACCCGATAAATTACAATTAACTAAGTTAGCGGGCACACACTAACACTCGGCTACACATTTACGTCATGTTGAGACGGATATTTAATTATAAAACAACAATCTTTTTCTTAAAATTATATAGTGTCCCTTACCATCAAGTACCATCTTGGCTGCTATGGCAGTGGGCAGGCCGACAGTCCTCGCCATGGCGGTGTGTTGGGCGACGTCTCCCCTCACGGCCATGGTGACCTCACGACGCTCGCGGCGTCCGTCACTCCACGTCACCCCCACCTCGTGACGCAGCACCACGAAATCCGTTTCGTCCTTCTCTGGTTTTGTTTAACAAAACTATATCTTCAGATATGACTTAAGATATATTTACATTTATATTTTTATGCTACGATTCGTTTACTGTCCAGCAATCTTGATTTTGAGAAGATTAGACGAACGTGTCTTTTCCATTTTATTTATGACAATTTTTAGTAAAAACTTATATTGGGCTAACATTGTAGATAGTTGTCAATGAATAGTTATGGTTCTGACTTCTGAACACTCGTGGTTTGTCAGTTATATTTCCAATGTTGTTAACCTCAACGTCTCTGACTCTCCTTTTAATGTAACATTTCAAAACAATAGATAAGGTTACAACGATCTTGTTTGTGTGAACTTTTTATAGATTTGATTATCTTCTAAGATGAATCGTAATAACAAACAAGCTCATCAACAACAGTGAAGTTAATGGTGACTGTATTGATCTCGTCTGCCCGTGATCACGGTCGCTGCAAAGCAACCGAAACATCGAGAGTAATATCCGAAAATATTAGTTTAATTTCAATGAATACTCGCGTAAGTATTATATCTCATTATATAATGATATAAGTATCTAACCAAGTTGTAGTCTCTTGCTGAGGTAGAGGCTGAGCGTGTCTAGTGGTGTGCCGCACTTCACAATGAGGTCATCGCTGAGGAGACCGAGCGACTCTAACGCCGACGCCCCGACGCTTCCGAGACGCTCCGACAGACGAGTCTTCAGATTCTCATAGAATATCGACTGGTCCACTAGACCCAGCAGCTCGCAGGCGAACTGACGCTGCAGATACATCACTAGATCAGATTATCGTAATCATTGTGTTTAATATGAGTTTACAGTCCATTAAAAAAAAGGGTCAATCTTGAAAGTGGTATTAAGGTTGAATTGTATTCAGGTTTTACAAAAAGACGTGCACAAGGCTAAATACTAAATAGCTATTAATCATACACTCTATTTTTCATTGCCCCTTATATCAAAACTCCCTTCAGGATTGTTGAACTTAAATAACCGTCCGTAAGATTGTATTAAATAGTATCTAATTACTATAAAATATTAAGGGTTTCTAATCAGAAAAAATATATATTTTTCATAATAAATTAAGTGGAGGATATTGTCAACAAGAACGGCTTGATTTAACTCCATCGGACTAAATTGTTTGTTATACCCAAGTAATTTGTGGTCCCTCAGGGTGTAAGGATGGATGAGGGTTCGGGTCTACGAAGCCGAAGAGCTGCATTGCCTTCATAGTTTCAGCAAAACCTGCGAATATAATGTATTCAATGTATCTCTAGCTGCATATTGAATGTTTTTATTATTACAAGACATACCTTTGTATCTGAGAGTTCCCCTGAACATGGTATGGGCGTCGTCTATTCCATATAATGATGAATATTTCGTGCTATCCCGATTAGGGAAACCCTCGAACGCAAACCCGGGCAGAAAGTCTAAGTCCCTTGCTACTGACATCAATTCTCCTCCACTCAGTACCTCAACGACCTAAGCACGGACATTTCAATCACATTATAGAAGAAATACATGTATAAATATATTATATCTCATATTATAATATGTATATAAGAACCTGTCCTCGACTAAGGTATTTGGCTGCCGATATAGTGTTCAATAAAACGCCTCTCGGGTTCCAGGAGAATTTGTAGCGAAGTGCATTATCACTGAATTCAGGGGCTGGAAGACCTTGAATATACAAATATTACGATAAAATTCGAGCTGGATTTTTATTTATTATATGTAATAAGTTGTTTCGAAACACATACCTCCGCAATATGACACGAAAGAGTCAATCCTTCCTCCATGGTTTTGAACGTCGTGTATACATTCCAGCGCCAACAAGTGGTCAATACCAGGGTCAAGTCCGACCTCGTTCAGTATTGTTATACCAGCTTCTTTAGCACTTCAAACGTAAAACTTTCTCAATAAAACTTTCAAAGTCAATTACTAATTATCCACTATAAAAACAAATTAAACCTTTTTTTTTTGCAACTAGGGTTCGATGCTAAGATTATTTTTACTGCCTGATAATTAAAAAAAAAAGAAGGTGACAAAAAAACTATATTAATTAGGACTTTTCACTGCTTTGTCGTTGAGAATAATATCTTTTTTAAAATGTGATAATGCTATATAATAAAGAAAGTAACCATTAGCCTCATCACTAGAACGTGACGAACAGTCAAAAAAAATGTCTGTAACATTTATGAAGTAGTTATAATAAAATACTCTCTTACTCTTCATCCACCTCCTGCACCTCTGGTCGTACATACGAGGCTGTGACCATGTGTGTGCGGGAACTCACGCACGCGCGCGCCACCGCCCCGTGCAGCTCGTACGGCAGGAGCGATATCACCAGCCTGTTGCTTGAAGCTATCTTCTTCAAGGCCTGATCGTCACTCGCGTCTAAATACTCCGAACTAACCCCGTAGCGCTGTGCTAATTCATCCGCCTCCTCTTTTACTTGCGATGCTATAATACCAAGTAGTTTTAACTCAATAACAAGATAAGAATATATACACATATATATAATATATAGACTTTATTTAGTACTGACCGACAGTTACTGCAAATTTGCTATCCCTAGCGAGATACTCGACTACCGGAGCGGATACTAAACCACTGCCCAGAATCACTACGGGTGTTTGTTCGTCGTCACGTTCCACCTTATGACGGGAACGGCTAAAACATATTACCGTGACATCTGATATAAGAATATTAAACTATAAGTATATATAAAGACCTTGTTCATTATTTGCTTATACACAGATTAAATATTTTTAACTCTCGTCCTTAACCCTTTGGCTAATCATTGTGAATGTAGATTTATATTTACTTACATATTCGACATTCTTAATTCGTTAATGTATTCGTATGAGGGAGTCAGCTTGCCGTTGCTCGTTATTATAGCCTAAAATGTTTTCATAAGCTCATCAATAGTACATATCCAATGAAGTTCTAAGAATAATGAAACTTCCTGTAACGATTACGAATTCACATAATGAAGGTCTTACTCCTTGTACGACGGATGAGAATTTGTGTTCTTCGAGAGGTCTTGATGCATCGGAGCTCATGATATCTTCAGCGTACGGATAGAGGAGATCACCGAAGAAATCTGTTGATTCTCTAGGCAGCTGTGTCGGCATGTTGTCAATAGAACACACCAGCACACCTGGACCTTTGAAACTATAAAAAAAGTTTTAAACTAACGTTTTTAATACAAACAGAATATTTTGATATGGTTTATTAATGTCCGAATACATCAGCGACTTATACCTTAACCATGATCACATGCAGATGAGAAGAAAATTACTGTAGAGTAATCGAAATGTAATATGGAATGACAAAAAGCATGTGCTATATCCGAAATTCAGTTTTAATATATTTTTTAACGGAAGCGAAGTCACAGTACACGCTATTTAATAATATTATAATGTTGGTAATGTATTCTTTTGTTACCTCTTCGTGTCCTTGTTTCTGTCAGCGTCGTAGAGGCAGAACGGTGTGTCAATGGTCGTACAATCTGTCATGAACTCGATAGAGCCGCCGGGATCCGCTGATATGTCGCAAATGGCCAGCATTCTGTTAGAGAAAATAATTCTAAATACACTGGAATTTACAACACGGTATCTGTTTATAAAATAAATAGAAGTTTGATTTGTAATCACTATTTTCTCAACATATATGCAAACATAGCTGATACTCTATGATAAAATTAAATAAGGAAGAAAGAAAAAGTTAATGTAAGTAAATCAACATAAACATTGGTTTGGATTCTCTATTCAAATAACTTTAAAATGGATGCCAAATATGATCCTGGAAGTGGAGGACATATTTACCAACATTACCTTCATAATGAGTTCGTTTAAGAAAAACAATCAAAAAAATATTTTAAGCCGGTGCGATACTTGACATTTTATTTTGTCTGTTTGACATTTGATTGGTTGTTTTAAATTTAATCACATACAAAGAGAAATTTTATCTATTGGTAAAATATTTATTCTAAATATTGCAAGCGTAAGCAGAGTAAGGTTCATTCATCTATGATTATAACTTATGTTACTATTATGAGTCATTATTTATAATGACTCTTTAATTATATTAGAGCGTATTCTTTATATATTTCTGCTTTAAAACAAGTTCAGTAACCTTTCTACGAGACATTTTGGTAGTATCATTTTCGAAAATTTTGTCAGGAAACTAAACGCTTCGTTTTAACTTTGACTATTCAAACCTGATGAAGGATATGGGTTTACTAAAACATTATTTTAAGCCCACCGATGTGGCAATGCCGGCGCTCCAACGCTTTTCGGCAGCCAGGGTGTATGTGAAGGCATCAGCAGGTGCTTGGCATCAGGAATAGTGAGGAGCTTGGGACTGTCCACCGCCCAGTAGATACCGTTCAACAGAACTGATGTGTATGGAGCTATCTAATAGACGAATATAATAGTTATGCTGAAACTAATATTTTCGGATTACTACGCGTTATTTTATTGTTTTTAAAACTACCTACTCCCGATGTTTCAATGTCAGATATTCACATCTCGTGTGCCCGTGATCGCGGTTGCTGCCAAGTAACCGAAATGTTGGTAGTATATAGTTTTAAAAATAATAAAATAACGCGTAGTAATACAAAAAATATTAGTTTCATTTTAATGAATACTCCCGATAATCTTAGATTTCACAATTATACAGAATTGGATAGATATATTTATTCTTAAAATAGAGAATTATTTCGATATCTTATATATAATATCATAGAAAGAATAATCTTATAAAAAAAAATATTATCTGTGTTTTCCGATAAATTGTAATTTTCCGTAATTTTACAGACGCTATAGATAATAGCAAATTAAATTATTCTTATTAACTTATATAGATTAAAATAAGTTAAGATAAATATTTTCCTTGACTCTTAACGTACTCGTAAAACTTCATTTACTGCCTTCATTAGAGTCCACAGTTTATTCAGCCAATGTGAAATTGACTCTGTTATATTTTAGGTATATATATATATAATGTTATTCATTATACATTCAACTTAAGAGTAAAATTATTATAAGAGTTATAAAATAGTACCTTTTGTGCAAAAACGGATATGTATCTTTCAGGATGTTCTTCATATTCCTCGTGGTCATAACCGCCGCCGTTCTTCCTGACGAGATGATGGCGTCTCCTCACCTCACAACCGTATATTTTATTTGGGCCTGACCAAAAATAATACCTATCATTGTTACCGAACAATATTTTCATATTGGTTAAATAACCGTAACCGCATAACTTGACGTCGTTACAAAAAGATTCATTCACATAAATACGTCGACAAAAGATACACACAATACAAGAATAAGTCCCAATTCAGTGTGCGTGCCGCAAGTTTAAATCGTCACACTGACGATGAGAGTTAATAGTTTTTCACTCATAAATCAATACACATTATATTTTTAAGGTAGTGTATTGATTGAAAGACGGAAAACTCTTTGTATACAGTGTGACGAGGCAAAACTTGTGTTAAGTGTTACAATTTGTTCATATTATGTATGTAATATTAAATTCTTTGTTTTGAAGTCTCAATGAATCCTATGAATTCAAAAAAAAATAACCTTAAAGTTAAAATCTTAATAGCATAAGTTTATATACACAATTTAGAATTTGCTTATAAGATTTTTTGCCTCATTTATAAAAAATTATTCGCAGCTATCTTAGAATCAAACATAAAATAAAGCATCTAGTGAATGAATGTGTTTCAATATGATATAACATGTAGCATTTAAATTCTTATCGTCTTTACAATTTGCATTGAAAAATATTTTTTTCTTATTTATCTTCATTTAGCTCTTATAAGACGTCTAAGGAAGCCAACTTTAACTAACTGTAAATATCAAATTGATGGGTAATCGATTTTTATTCGTACAATATTCTATAAAAATATAAATAATATATATATATTTCAAGAAAAACAACTATAGTGATACAAATATTCAAACAAACATTTTTTTATCAGACGCTATCAATTAGTACTTAGCGATATTATAAATGTGGTCACAGATTAAACATATCACGATAACTCAAAACAAATTGATCGATGTATTGCACTTACTGCCGTGCTCAGCGACCTTCCTCAACATTTCTGGAGGGACATACTCGTGGGGCAGCTCCTGAAATATCTCTTGACTCCCCTACAAACAAAACAAATACAAGTGAAACAAACAAATGAATGCTAAATATTGTATTGCTTACAACGACAAAGATTATACATTAATACTATCTTATCATTTCCATATATTAAAAGTTTACGATCAAGAAAAATTCCGTTTCCTAGACTGGGTCAGTGGTACAAAATGTGTTTTGGATATGTCTTAAAAATAAAATTTTCCCTGATAAATAGTACACGTGAATCAAAGGAAACATAATATACAAGAAATAAATCGTCTTAGTAAGAAAATAATTAAGTGACGAGTATAATCATGCGCCTCTTAGAAGTTTTTTGACTAAGTCTACGTTCTATACCAATGGTGAAATACAGAACCACCTTTTTCGGAGTCGGTTTTAATTTGATGTGGAATTTATCACCTGTGAAACGTTCCCCGATCCAGTGAAAACGAAGGTGAGTGGTCCCAATGATTTGGGCATCATTCCGAGGGCGACCTCATAACCAGCGTCTCTTATAGCCTGTCGAGCCATCATCGAGTTTCGGTAATTGTGGGCTGGTCCGATATGCTATATAGGAACATTAATAAAAAAACATATACCAGCTTTTAAATTACACATATATATAATAAATAAATGCTAATAAATTATATAAGATAATACGTTTTGCTCAAATTTGCATCGCCACAGAGACAAAGCGTTTCCCATTTTTCATTCAATAACCTACGTTAATGCTTTAATAGTGTGCGAACTTGTGACTGAAAATTTAAACCATTCTATATGTATTGTGAATGTCAAGTTTCCGATAATATTACTATATTTTCCTGACAGTTATACCATGAACGGTGTGTGATGTCCTAAAGCCAGCAGTCGTAGTCCAAGCCCGTGTAGGATGTTGATCATACCCGCGACACCCGCGTATTTACCGAACGCTACAACCCGGTTACCAGCATCGTCCATCAGTTTCTCGTAATCTATAAGACGGATGTTCTGAAACACATAACAGATCCTATAACTATGTTTTTTTAAAATGAAATAAAACACTATCATCTCATCCGCCCGTGATCACGGTTGCTGTTAAAAACCCGAAACGCCGGTTTTATGTGGTTATGAAATAATAAACTTAGCTTCATTTAAATGAGATAAATCTTTAAATTATAAAATCATATAGTACGGAATGAAAATTTCCTATACGAAGATAATGTATTTAACACTTTTGAAAACTATTCCAAGAATTTTTCTTTATTAACTTCTCAAATTATTATTAGTATTCCTTTTTTAAAAAAGATTTTTATTCTATTGGATTGTGTGAGGTCTGTTTTTTTTTTTTTTTGTTGTGAACATAAATATAGCTGCGTGGTATTCATTGGATATAACATTAATTAAGTCTGAATATACGATAAACGATAATACAATATCGTTTTGTTATTGCGAATCATTTGAGTGAAGGATTTGTTGCGACTTATTTATATCTACTGAGCTAAATTTACTGTTTTATAAATAACATCGTATTAAATTTATGTGATAATTATAATTGCCCTAAACGTCTGTTTTCATTTATTGTTGTTGAATATTCTCGTAACATTTGCATGAAGTTGTATTATTTGAATTTCGTAACTTAAATACTTGTTTAAAAATCTCACTATCAGTATAGTATAGAAGTGTTATTGTTTAATTACCTTAGCTAATATAGCGTCCAACATGGGCATGTTTGCTTCCTGCGCCTTGATTGTATGAGAGAAGAAGCAATAGGTCTTGTTTGGTATCAAGAGATCTACGGGTGTTTGTTTGACGCCAAATATTACGCTCGCCTCGCTGATATCCTCTTGAATAATTGCTCCCGCGTTTATGTAAGACTATTTAAATTTTAAATCAAATACAATACGTACAAACAATTCAATTGTTTATGTATTTACAGAATATTTAATAGGTAGTGGCCATTTTGTCCTTTAAGGCTAAAATATTTTTTTAATCCATTTAATAGACAAGAATTAATATAATGATTTATATTTGGTACCTGCATAGGATAAGCTCGACGATTAGATGGCTGTACAATAACTTTGACGCCATTACGAACAAGTCTGTTGACATTCGAAGGCGAAAAGGGGGCTCGTCTCTCCCATACTGACTGATCTTCTCTTCTAATGGCGATAACCCGACGATGCTTAGAAGATACGATTTTAATTAGGGAATTAGGAATTAAAAAATTAGGATTTGAACTAAGGCTACCGTTTTAAAAAAAGCTTAATTAATAATTTGATATCTATATGAGAACTTTATTCAATAATTTTTAAAGGGGAAAATCATCAAATGACCCCTCTTGCCCTGGGTGGGGCAGGAGGGAGTGTCAGACTCCTACTGACTAAAAACCCCCCCGTACCTTCTCCTGCTCCGAGCCAGGCGCGGTACATCATTGCGCTTGCACCCGCAAAACGAATCCATAACTTACGCTTTTGTTTTCATTCAAATTAAATTTGTATTAAAAAAAATTACAGTTGCCGAAAAGTAACTTAATTAAAATTTTGTAATAAATCTTAAAAATACAGAGGTTGTTCGTCAAATAATTTCTAGCTTTATATGGTTTTGTTATTTCAAAATCAACATAAATCAAGTCAAAGCAATAGATGCAATTGGATCAATATTTGCCCAAGAATAATTTACTTACACGTAGACTTTAGCGATTACAAAAACAATACACACGATAAAATAGTTTCCATAGTAGCTGGGCTTAAATTTCAGTTATTTTGAATGATTGCTAACAACGAAATATCTTTAACAAACAATTTTATGCTGATTAAACTGTTATCATGTTATGTGATATTTAAATTCGAACAATTTTTATATTATAATAATAATATGGATAATTTTATGTATAACTACCTGTGCCCGCGACTTTGTTCGCGTAGAAAATGTACCTCACTACATTTCTTCTTAAACAATGTTAGAAATCGTATTAGCAGTTTCAATGAGTATAAACAGGCTTCTTGCATTGCTCACTCGAGATAAAGCTACACATAACTGTCCATGAGAAAAACAGGGCGTACACAGATCCACACCGACACAACTCATGATTTGTCCCTCGGTAATTTTTAACGGTAACTTTACATAATTTTGGTTCAAAGTAGTTTAAAATATTGCCATGAGAATGACGCATTTTCCCGCTATAAAGTAGTTTTTAAGTTATAAGTGTACAACAGACAGAGAAAAAATTTCAAAAATCATATTTTTGGCATCCGTTTCTTCTAGGAATACGCTATAGGGATTTATTATCATTTATTTTCAATGTACAGAATTGACCCCGTGAACGATTTTGTTATATGTAATTTTATATATAATTAATATGAACACCTCTTTTGATCTCACTCTCAGAATTCGTTTTTTTATAAGGATATCTTGATCAAAATTGAAAATTAACGCGTCTGTTGCTTAAAATATTTCTTGAAGCTGTATAAGTTTGTGCAAAAATTCTTTATTCAGCTATAATTAATATTATATAAACTTTTTTGCACTGTCTTATCATCAGTTCGTGACCTACTTTCACAAAGATTAGCAAATAATATTTTCTTAATTAAATGCACATTAAAATGACACGTTTTAAACTAAAATGTGAAAAAATATTTTAAAATATACTTTTATCATAAATAATATCAAGCTTTTAGAATAACAAGAAAAAATTATTTAAAAACACCTAATATTAATATAAAACTAATAATTGATTTCACTCACCTTTGACGTAGAATAATACACTATATTTTTTATGACTTGTTTCTTGCAACGTATTGCTGCTGTTCTGTGAAACATTCTAATAGTGTTATATATTTTAAAATAATTCTTATAACGTCGACGCTTCTCATACAAAACAGATAAGCGTAAGAGACAGCCGATGCGTTCGTTATGATGTATACTAATAATATGTTTATGATGTATCATTCAGGTTTTCTTTCAGATGTTTTAATCACTGTGACGTATTATCAGTGAGTGATTGGCGTGGGCATGGCGATTGATTGGCCCCTAACAGATTACACCTCCAATATTCATATCGATAACTAATCATATGATTGTTATACAAATTTTAATGTAACCAAAAAGTTTACTCCTTTATATTATACATCGGATATGATCTTGGTAAACATATATTTAATTTAAATCATTGATTTTATTTTTTAAATAGATATAACTTTTTCATCTTTATAAAAGTTCGGTATTGAAAAATACAATTCTAACATATAGTTCGTTTTTAAATAAAAATATAGAGTAGGCTTTTGGTTGAAGTGACGATTAAAATTAAGTTACTATTACTCTTGCATATGAAATGATAAAATTGACTATTGAAATATTCTAAAAATCTTTAATATCCAAATATAAACAATATGAACTAAAGCAATCAAGTTAAAATTGAGCTCCATAAACTATATTTGTTTGAGAGTTTTTCTATGAAAAAAGTTCTTCCGTTCCGGAAACAAGTTTTAATATGTAGAAATATATATTTTTGTTTAACAAACTAAAATTTAACTAGCTGAAACAATTTTGTCATATGTAAAATTTTCTTAAGACCACCGATTTCCGAAAACTGAAGCTAAATAGAGAATAATAATAACAAAAAAAAACTATTTTAATTTAAAGCTTATTTAATTTTTATTTGAGGAATAGTAAGATAATAGAGGCTTTAAATTCCATAAATTACAATACAATTGTATATATTAATATGTATCTCGTATGTAATGTCTACACACTTGTCGCTATGCACCGACATCGTGACACTTGTAAACATTACATTGGCATACAAACAAACGAAGAGTCTTAAGATGACCTAAATTCATTATCAGGAATCACGGAAACTTCTGATGTGATTGTAGAAAAAATCCATCAACAGCACAATGCACGGTCAAAAGTCAAGAACAGAATTATTGTTTAATGTTTATCTTAACTTAAACTACAAACATGGTGATAAAAATAGATTTAGTTTTTTTTTTTTTCATTATTCTAACCTACTTTTGAAATCATTAATTTTAGTTTTAGACTACTGTTTAATTTAATAGCTTTAGACTTTTTTCTGCGGTTACGTACTATAAAAACAGCATTTTGTGTTAAAAATTGTCATTAAAAACATATTTTTTCTCTTGTACGTGTTAAAGCATTGACTTAATAACTTACTTACTATGAATGTAGCGCGTCTTTTAATAAATTACATTCCTAATGGATCCTATTATTAAAAGCGATAACCCTTTGATAGTATTTTAAAAAATTTACATCTTATCTAGTATTAGTATACATTTTATCTATTTTGGTATTTATAATTATATATGCTTCGAATTTTTTAACATTTACCTAAACAGAACCACCTACATATAACTGTAACTATATACTACTAATTTATAATTATTATTATGTCTGATATTTATAACTTTACGTATTAGTTTTTGACGGAATAACTTGGGAGCAGAACTTAGAGTTTTTGCAAAAGGGAGTAGATGCTAAATGTACAAAAAAAAAACATTATATTTAGAGAACGGACTGGAAAATTAATGGAGTAAACTTTATCATTTTTTTCAATTTGAGTCTTTCTGTCTGAATAGCGCGGGATTTGTTTCTCTATATTAAGTTCTCGCGTCATTTATATTGCAGCATAATAAATTTTAAAACCTTTAATAACAATTTATTACCTTGTTACGTACGCGCAATATATTAAAAAATAAATGAACATCGCCGGGGCAATATCGTTGTATGGATAAAATATCCGATTACGAGTAACGTTGGTGAACGAACACCAAGCCGTATGAACCAGAAGATTCCTGATACCACCCAAGCTATGGAATGGGATTGCTATCCTAACATCGGGGCAATCATGTAGTTTTAGGTATAGGTTATAAGTTTTAATATGTTATTATTAATATAATATAGGTACATATAGTAAGTTTCGTAGTTTTCATGGAACCTCTGGTTGCCACCCTCTATAATGAACTACCAAAATGACAGAATCTTAAAAATAGGATTTTTTCCTTTTCCTCTTAGAATACTTATTTTCTTTAAAAGCGAAGCTTTCAAGAGGCGGTTGACGAACTACTCTATTTATTTTATACAGTCTTCAGAAGAACCTTGTGTTTTAAAATAATAAGGTTCTAGGAAATTGAATAATCACTGCTCAATGCTTCTACTTAATCATTACCCAAGATGAATAAATTGTCATAAAACGCTAAAATAAAATATAATATACTTAACCAGGGATAAATATTACTTTTAGAAACTTTTATTAAACTTATAGATAATTTGTATATATCTAAAATAACGTATTCACTCATTTTTAAATACGTCTGATCTACATACTTCAAAGTCTAGATTATTTTAACTTAAAAAGACGTTAGTCACTACTTTTTGAACAAGTAATTTAATGCGAACTCATGATCTACGTAGTGATTTGATGTGATGCTGATGTTTGATTATGATACCTATATGCATTTTGAACTTCTGTGGTTATTGTTGACGTGAAGATATGACTTGACTTTAGTTTAAATGTATATAATTGATCTAAGCTTTTAATCTATACTGATCAAAAATTTTTATCTGTCTGCAATTTTATCGGTTCTTTCAAATATCTCAATACAAAGTGTATGTGTAACTTTGTGTTGCAGGTGTGTATTAAAGTGTCATGTGCTTTTTTCTGTCAATGAATTATGTATTTTTATATGGACAGTACCTTTCAGTATGCATATCTTGCCGTACCTTGATTATATATTTCCTGATTGTAATAATAACCTTACTAATTCAGTTTCTCAAGTTGATCCCACATAGCTCTCCTTAAAGTCTGTCACGGGTTAATATAGTCTTAAAAATTGCAATACGCTTTATAATAAAAAAGTTTTTTTGTTCAAAGAAAATTAAGGATTTTTTTATCATTTACCAGACCATTGACTACTTTAAATCTTAGTCGTACTGAATTTAAAAAATTTGGTAATTCCTTAGGAGATCAGCAAAAAATTTATATTTGAACATGAGGATTGGCCATATTACCTTTCAATTTTAACTTCCATTCAATATACTATGGTTGGTTGGTTGTTTTAAAAATTGCCTTCATCCAATTCAATATATTATATTGAATGAATTTTGCATACAACAAAGATGTCATTCAAAACATCAATGACATCAATTGTCAATGTCAATTGTCAGATTTAAACATCATAAACTAAATTAATCGTGTCAAAATCTTTAGTTGCAGAAGCAATGTTATGCGTTATAGGTCGTTGTTGGAATTAAAAATTTATTCAATAACTTATACTCCTAGGAGACTATTGTAAAGATAATCAGTGATCAATTTGTGATTCTTCTGATCCTGTAATTATAATTTTAATACCATTATGTCTCGTTTCCTATCAAAAGACCAGCTAGAAGGGTTCGAAAAATATAAGGTAATTGAGAAATATAATACAAAAGTGCTTAAAAAAAGAAAAAATAAAAATAGTACGAAACTAAAATTTTGATTATTATAAAATTGCATTGAAAATGTGTATTAGATAATTTTATTTAAATTTTATCGCAACCCATCCACCGGCTTCTATGTTACCGGCTAATTTGGGGATGTTCAAGATTTTTTTAAAGTATTTATTGAAAAAAAATTGTCAATTTCATCATGTTATGCTATAAATTGTTACTTTTGTTTCAGTATAACTCCATAGACACTAGTATACTGAGTACCTATGTTATGCATCCATTTTGGAACTGGTGTGTCCAGGTATGATTTTGTAGTAATATAAATTAAAATACGTTAGATATCCAGCATTTCTGATACATAATTTATATAAATTGTATATACATTCCACTAACATTTTGTAAAACTATAACTATTTTAAACTTGCATACATTTAACTTATTTGGATCTTTGTCATTATAATATATAATAAAAAAAATATTTATTTCTAAGTTTACAAATTTCGAACACTTTATTGCAATTCAATTTCACAATTAAATGCTTCTAATATAATAACCATTAGTTGGTATCTATATTAATCGTAGATTAAATTGCACTCACAAGTACCTATTAACATTTTGCAGTTTTGTCCGGTATGGGTGGCACCCAACCTGCTAACATTTTCTGGTTTTCTGCTGACGGTTATTAACTTTCTGTTATTCTCCTATTATGATTATGGATTCCATGCGCTATCGAAGGAGAATTTCACAAACGATAGCATACCAAACTGGGTGTGGGCTGTTACCGCTGTCAATTTATTTGTGGCTTACACACTCGGTGAGAATCATATTAAAATAATCATTGCAGAACTAACATCACACGATATACAGTAGCTTAGAAAAGCAGTTCATTAATAAGTAACATTCTAATAAATTTTGATTAAATTTAACAATTTAATTTTTAATATCATTACAATGAAGTATTTGCCGCTTCCAACACTTTTCATCAAAATAATGTTATTAATAATGTAAAAAGAAAAATATTAACATTTTATATTTAAATAAAACAGTTAATGCATACACAAATGTATTTTTCGAAGACGTCCAAAGGTTAAGTTACTTCAACAAATGATTGGAATTTTTTTACACATTTAATAATAACATGTAAAAACGGTAATCATATAAATCCTTTAGTTCATTGAAAAACATTTTATACATCAATACAATAAAGCATATATTATTTATAGCAGTGTCAATTACTTTATTAAATTTATTGATAGAAATGTCTTGATGTATGGTTGTCTGTAGTGTGAAAAATACTGAACTGATTTTGTTAATGCTGATTTCTTTATACATAAGAATGACAAAAATAAGAAAGATTCGTTATTCAATAGATCACAGTACAGCTGCCCGTATTTTGTCTGCAGACAAGATATGGGGAGCATCTTTAACATTACATTTTTATCAGTCTTCTCAAATGCCCTTTACTATCAGCGACCATTTGATAAGTGAAAAGTTTAACATCCTTGTTAAATCATTATTTGTACATCATATCTCAAATATGCTATACAAGGCATTAAAATTAGACGTTGTTACAAAATGGCGTTCTATTTTTATATAAAATATTAATATACGTATATTTCGTAAAACTTGACCTTGTACGTCAATTGTTATAGCACGACCTTTTTGTGTATGTCATATAATTATCTGAGATATTTTACATATTATGTAATTTGTAAATATTGATCTTCTAAATACGATTCTTGTTAGAATCGTATTTAGTAAATAATAATAATATTTCGAGCTCAGTTTTGCTTTGGAGAAAGATTTTTTTATATTCCTATTTAAAATAGTAAACAGTTCTTTCTCATTTTGAAATGAATATCGAAAACAGAAAAAAAAAATGCAAAGGTATATTTCATTCAGCCATGAAACGCGTTCGTAAAAAGTATTAATTACATTACGACGCTAATTTACGTTATCTCATAAACATGGAATCAACTGCGTCTGTACAAATAAATTTTGAAATATTTTTTCTTATAAACAATAAAATTTAATTAGTATTTTTAATCACGAGTAAATAATATAATATTAACGATTAGAATTTCTGTTTTACTTAATTCGTCCAGAATATTCTCAACGCTTACCACAAATTTTTAATACATACGTTGCGGCGACGGTTTCTAATTGAATAATTGAAACGCCTCGTATGTAGTTACTATACAAACTTGTGTTAAGCATTATGTTATTGTTATGAGCAAATATTTAAAAAAAACTTAGCTGTTTGTCGTTATATTGGTATTACTAATAAGGCCAAATCTACTCGTATTTAATCGAAGTCTATTACATGAGAGGTGTTTTAAAAATAATATTCTTATTAGTACGTATGTTTGTTTTTATCTGTTGCTCGTTAAATAAAAACAGATGGCTCTGGTACTGTTTTAAGGAATGAATGAATTGAGTTTGTTTATTTTATCGTATTTGTATAGAACTACTCGTGTATTATAGGTATCTAATATATTTTTGTTCTTGTATATAATTATTAAATCCATTGAAAAATGTTCCAAATGAATGAAAACCAAACGTTTTTCTTTTTTTTTTATTATTTAACTTGAGCCAAGCTGTACTCTGACGTTTTGTCTGCGAGTTCCCAGATTCTAATTGTAATCGATCGATAAATCTCAAATTTTCATTAATAAAAATTTAATTCACATGTTAAATTTAAATTTATCCTTAAAACATCGTTACGTGTATAAAAGTGGATACTTACAAGTATAATTTTTATAACGACTACTTACTCAGTGCGATAGGTTCAAGTCAAATAAATGCTTAGAATTATTTTTATAACAATAAAAAAAAAATATTGTAATGTATTTTTTATTTAAGCCTAGACTGAGAAAGCCTTTGCATCGTCTACTTATGTAATCATACAAATGGAGGGAAGCTACGACATTCATTATACAATTTACAAATGATTTGAGCTTCATCTTAAATGTAAGGTTTGACTGAAATCGCTGTAACTTCGTTGAAATTGATCATAATGGCGTTTTTAACTCCTGCATAAATCATCTCACATGCGATACTACTTAACTTAGTACTAGTTTTCGCTCGTCAAAATAAAAACGTAAAGTTTACGGTTTTGCATTCGTAAATTACATGTTTGTGTCAGCTTACATACGTCACATAAATGAAATTCTGTGACCTTTTGTTTTTAATTCGACGAACAAAACTAGAGGTAAGGATAAAAAGTTGGAACGCTACGTTATATTATTTTGCTTTTTAATAAAAAAATAGTGCTCCCAATGTAATTATGGAATAACTATTTTTATAATTATTACGTATGTACTTGTCTTCTCAAACGTAATCTTTGCTAATATAATTAAACAACGCGGACGAAGTCGCGGGCATCATATATTATAAATCGTATCCCAGGTATTATGGAACACGTCATAGGTTAAAAGTTATAAATTAAAACGATCTATTACTTTCTTGGCTTTACTATTTTGCTATTATAAAAATTATATTATGTTATAGCTATACAAGTGTGCGTTGGTGTGTATGAGTGTGTGTGTGTGTGTGTGTGTGTGTGTGTGTGCGTAATAATTAATTAAAATGGCAGCCGTTTTTCGCAGACGGTATTGACGGTAAGCAAGCCAGAAGAACAGGCAGCAGTGGTCCACTGGGTGAACTCTTCGACCACGGTTTGGACTCATACTCGACCGTGCTCATACCGACATGTTTATACAGCATATTTGGAAGGTAATGACCAACAACTTTAGTTACAACCGATGGCTTAAAGAAAAGACACTGAACGCGATGTCCCCTATGAAATATGTACGAAGCTAATTAATAACAACATAGAGTTAGATTTTTATTTAAAAAAAATATGATAATTGTTCTGAAGACGTAAAAACACAAATCTCTCCTACTTTAAAAAAAAATATTAATTTCCAGAAATTCTATTCAATCACATACAAGTTTATATATACAATTTGTTTCAGGGACGAGCTGACCCCTCTCAGATTTTATTTCGTTATATGGAACATATTTCTAAACTTTTATTTGACACATTGGGAGAAATACAACACCGGTGTCATGTTCCTACCGTGGGGCTACGACTTTACCATGCTCGTAAGTTAGAACACCCGTTATGTTATATTTAAATCATCCTGTATACATTTTTTTAAATGTCCATCTAGTACGGAAGACTGAATTATTTGATTGGGAGCAGTAAACGGAGGCCGCGTAAGTCTACCGGCACAAATTGGCACTGCTAACGGAGAAAATTGAGTCTTATTGCTTTAAGATAAAGCTGCTATTAGTTTTTACCGCACTTGCGAATATAAAGATGTGCTCCTCTCGTACGTACATACGCTTAGTTGGGTATCAAGCTAGGAAAGTATTTTAAAAATAAAGAAAATTGTCATTAGACTGCATTCAACTTCCCTTTAACAGTTGAAACTTACGAAATAAATATTACATATGGAATAAATAAAATTGAAGTCACTGTATATGACATTAAAATAACCGCTTCTCATTAAGTGCGTAGGTATGTATGTTTGTCTGTCTATCTGTCTGTTTGTTCCGCTTAATTTCTGATAAGACCAGACAGATTTTACTAGGACTCTAAGCGATAGACAGCTGATGTATCAGGGAATAACTCAAGCTATTTCTATTTTAATAGTATAAGTAACGTACTAACTAAACCGTAAGACTGAAGTTCCATACTCAGGTAGTATATGAATAAAAAAAAATTAAATCATACAACATGTCTGAAAGCATTAGACTACAAATAATATATTTTTAGTGAAGTGTGTATTCGCCCTTCTAGGGCTCCTGTATCCTCCTGCTGGTGACGTCACTGATAGGTCCTTCAGCGTGGCACGTCACCTTACCGGGCGGTCTAACCCCCGGCGTGGTGTTTGAGATCGTGCTATACTTCTCCGCCATCATAACGAGCCAGACGGTTATATTGTGGAACATTTATAAGTACGTTTAGTCGCTTTTTTTTATTAACCCGTTTCTTTCGTGCAAGGACTCTATACTCTGAGCCGTCAAGGTCGTTACAATTTAAGTATGATAAATTTAATTGATACATGATTATTGCAATGATTAATATTGCTTTGGTAGTTCAATCATTTCACCTCTACTGTAATATTTTTATTTTGTTTCAATATTGAATTAAATGTATATTTTCCAGATCATATCGCGACGGTACTGGTAAAATGCGTCCATTCATAGAGGCCGTCCGTCCCTTGTTCCCGCTAGCCATCTTTTTTATTCTGAGCACAGCCTGGGCACTTTACTCTCCTAATGACGTCATTAACAAAGGCCCGCGACTGTTCTATATCTTGACAGGAACCATTTTCTCAAATATCAACGTAAGTAATATTGTATATATATATATATATATATATATATGTGTGTATATATATATATATATATACATATATTCAATATATGTTCTGTATGACATCCGATGCTAATAAGAAGAGGGCACAGATCAAAACTTGAGGAAATTACTTCAAATTAATTAATTACAATTTATCTTATGTGCATCGTAATAAAAAATAGTATCCACTAAACTCCTTGATGTCGAGGCCTCTCCAGATAGACCCGCACAGAACACAGCTCGAAACTAATGGTTGACTTAACATAGAGGGACTACAGCCTCTGATCCCACATCACCGTCGCATAGGAGATGATGAACGCCCAGGGTTTTAGTGGGTTCGAATCCCACCAACACTCTCAGTCTGTATCTCTGAGTCTGTCTATAAAAAAGGGGGACTACAGTCTAACTTAAACAGGAACAGCATAACGTCGAAGCTGACCTTGCCTTTTTTTGACCTAGACGCAAATATCTTCTCCCAATGATCATCCATACCTTAAGTACCACGGGTTTAGGTTTGAAAACTTTTTTTCTCCTCTAGCCTGAGTCAGTCAGTGTATCGGCAGGGATATTTTCTATCAAAGCCGAGATAATTTGGTAACAAGAGACCTATTGACTCTCTCTATGGTGGATACGCTCGTATCTATGCTCTATGGTACGTACCGTTCGATCTCTGCGAATGCCATAGTGATTTAAGTCTTGTGCTGGAACCTCACTCCTGAGGCAAAACTGATATCAAGCTTTAGTTGTGGCACAAGCAGTTAAGAGTCCACAGACTAACCTTTACAAAAGGTAGAACTCCGCCTCCAGGTTCGTTATAAGGCAAATAGCTGGAGTATAGAAAAATATGTAACATTAACAAATTTGGATTGAGATTTACTAGACTATTCACCCTATTCTCGGATTCAGAGCGTTCCTTTAAAATACACAACCGATTCCATTTATTAGGTAGTGACATATCCCCAAACTGTAACTTGGCGCTTAAAAGCGGTTCATTGAGACCGAGGCCGAGACTCGCAAGGAATCTCGGTGTAATTGCAAAAATAAAAATCTTCATGAGCACCCGTATTGAGTGAATTATATGTTAAAATATCTAACTAAGAATTTTAATTAATAATAAGAAGGAAAAAATTAAGGTATTGTATGTGCCTATTTGTATGCATGGTCTGTACACCACCAGTGGGCGCAACCTAAAATATATACGTCAAATAAATTAAATTGATGTGAATGAAAAATCTCATTCACTCTTCAATTCTGATTGATGAGTGGTCGGATGCTGTTCTGCAGTGTCGTCTGATCGTGTCTCAAATGAGTGACACATGCTGCGAGTCCTTCAATGATCTTCTAATACCATACGCGGCTGTAGTGTTCGCTTGCCTGTACGGCGTCTCCGAGGCGGTGGAGCTGGTGCTGCTGTCGCTCCTCACGGCTCTGGTGTCCGTAGCGCACATCTACTACGGAACACACGTGGTGAGTTACTACATTATGTGCATAATACTCTTATTTCAAAACACATTAAGAGATCAAGAAAATTCGAACTTTTTGTTCATTAAAAAAAATATATAGCAAATCTTTGATAAAATAGATAAAATAAAATAGTCGCACCGGGCTAAATAAAAAGCAATTATATCGTTGTAGTTCCTAGGTTTTGTATCTTCAATAAAAAATAACAAATAATAATTCTATTGAATATCAGGAATGAAAAATTTTTTTTTTTTTGTCTTATTCTTGGAGTAAGGACTCAAATTATACAACAATTTACGAGTGAGCTACATATCTGACTTTGAATAACAATTATGAATTCTCTGCTGTTTTAAACGTATCCAATAAGAATGTTAAAAAAGTAAATACAGTTTTTTAAATTTCGAAGAAAATTTATATTTTTTTTATTCCTTAAATTTTTACTCAAGTATATATTTTAAGTAAACGTTTATATATAAAGTATCAATAAAACCATAGTAGTGTACATAAATAATTTATATGCAATTAATCATAATGTTATATTTGTTATGTAAATGTACCTACCTACAATTGTATGAATTGTGAATTAAAAGTTAAAATGGAGAACAAAGTGAATATTCTTGGCATAATATCGATTTAAACAGATGACTTATAGAAAAATAATTATAAATGTATGATTAATTATTGTATGATAATAAGTTTTATATTTGGTAAGCATACATTTAATGCTGTATGTGTAACATTGCTAGGACGTGGAGGTCCGTCAGTGTGACAACATTATAATATGTAATGAATTTAAATATTCCGTTTTATTTTCAGGTACAAGAAATGTGCGAACATTTTAAAATTTCCTGTTTTAAAATTAAGTCAAAATCGAATTAATTTTTTTTTAATTTATATTATGCAATTAACCTGGTCATAGTTCACTATTGTTTTTTTTTTTTTTGTTTTGTAATGTATGATCTGAGTTTTTGTCGATTTGAAATTATTTTAAGTAATTGTTTAGCTTATGATAGGTAAATTTTTAAGGCCATTGCCATAGGGGCTTTTTAATATTATTCTATATACTAAATAGATATAATATCTATAGAGAAGTATCCTGAACGTATATACATATATTTCGATCTTTTGTTTTTGTTGTTATTAAAATTTAGGAAAGATTCATGAATTAAGTTTATGGATTATTGTTCAAAAATATTTTTTGTATATTATGTACGATTACTTAGACCTTTGATATGTCATAGTTTAAAAAAAACTATTTAACAAACAAATTTGATATCTTTCCGATTAGGATTATATTGGTAATGTGTATTATAATGTTTTTTAACGGCTTTTAAAGATTTTTTATTCTTTTTTATAATTAGGAATACGCTTCAAGTAATTTAATTTGCGTAAAATATATTCAAAATAAAATTTCTTCCTAAAATTGATATTATAATTAATAGCAATGTTATTTTTACATTTTATTGTAATAACAACAGTGAATGCATATCATAACTAATAATTAATTATGGTTACCTTAAAGTTGGGTTTAATAAAAACAAGCTTGTATATTTTTAGATTAGTAAAAGAATATAACGGAAGTCTCGTAGATTAGATAAAATTTTAAATGGCAACATTTTAGAGCTGTCAATTGAATGTGTTGATTAGAATGGCCGTTTAAACTTTAAAGCCAATTTTGCTTCATTCTTTAATATCCTGTAAGTTTCTTCGTATAATTAATTTTGTAGAGATGTATCTGTTGTGGCGTCGTCCGCAACTGATTGGCTGGACGTTGGTGGATTCATTGCATACAAACAAGACAGTTAACGTGAATTTTCAGTGTTGTTATCATTTATTTGAAATTGTATAATTTAAAGTACGGCAATTACGTTCATTAGTTTCAATTTCAAACCGAAAATTCATTATTTAAAGTATTAATGTCATTACTTGAACAACCACTGCTGGATTCAACTCAAGGAAACGACGTAATTTGAACCTTATTTACATTACGTTGCTTACTAAAATAGTGCATTTATATGTTTTAAAGACAAATCAATTTATATTATTACCAAAAAAATAAAAACCCCTTCCATTTATACAAGTCAATTCAAAGTGGTTTATAACACTAGCGTTATTAAATTTTGATGTCTAAATGTTGTGTCCCATTGGAGTCCTCATAGAAAATTGTTGAAAATATAATTGTTCTATAAGGTATGGTAATAAATAGTTATGATGTTGTATGTACTATCTCAATTTTTTATGTAAATTGAGATTAAAATCATACCCGACCGCACGTCTGAATGGTGTGTCGATTACTTTTTTTTTATTGGTCAAATAATCAGCTTTATATAATGGTATGTATTGTGTATTATTAAGTAATTTAAAATGACTATCAACTATTGCTTGTTGTGTAGAGCACAACACAACCTTTTTAGTCCATTGCCAAAAATTTTTTTATGTATAATGTTTTATACATAGTATTTATTTTTTAATAGCACAGTGTGTTTAACACTTTAAAATGTTTATTGGTATTTTTTTTTATTCTCCAAAATTGCCAAAAAATTGAAATCAAATTTAATTAAATAAAAAATTTCGTGTCTATTTAGTCTCTTTTACCTTAAATTGTGTAATGAAAGAAATACATCAACATAAACTATTATATGATAATTAAATTCATATAATTTACACGGAAGCATATGTTCCTATTTTGCTCTTTCCCTTATAAACTTTTTTATATATTTACAACTACTGTATTCGTTTCCTATTAAAAGATCTGATACAACTATGGATATTGTCAATAATTTATCATTATCGTTTTTTTGTCTAGTTCATCTGAATCTCTGTAAATGGAGACACTTGGATTTTTTTTGTAACTAACAATTTTTTTGTAGATTAGTTTTCAATAACATTTAATATGTTGTGCTCAAATGTTATTTGTACCTGTTTATTTTTTAAGTGTATATTTCATACTTAACAGTCAACTGTAAATTATGCTATTATACTACTCATGGTAATAAAGAATTAAATCTATGTGTGGTCTTATTTAATTTCCCTAATTTAATAACAATGATTGTTTCTAAGAAACTAATTGTGAAATTAGGTTAAATATAAAGAATACTGAATCAAAAACATGGGATACTTTATTAAATATAACATATACAGGATACATTTTGTATTACTAACAAAGTGAGCTTACTGTTTCATTAATTTCATCTCCTAATGACAAAAGCTTTCGCCACATATCCGGAGTCAAACTAATCCCTTTTTTACCTGGCAGTAGTTCACCATTCTTTTCATAAAATTCTCTTATATCTATAAAGACTCTTCCCTTAAATTCGCGAACTTTTACCAGTTTCTTTCCTTCTAGCACCCATGTTGGTTCTTTATCATCTGTTCTAGAACCCATTTTGGCTTTTTTTTCAGGCGGTGGATTCCTCTGACAAAAAATTTAAAAAATGATTACCACATCGACAAATCATAGTCAAAATAGATTGTACAACGGCACAAAATTCTCTAACGAGATGTTGTTAATGTATAAAGTCGAATCCCGTTATTTCAGTGATTTACTCAATATGGTTAAATACTTTGTAAAAATTATAAATGCTCCCTATTTCGTTAAACAATAAATGTTACTTACATCTACAGGACCACCATCACTATCGCTGCTGGAACTTTCTGCCTTTTTCTTATTTTTAGGCATTATTAAAATGTATTAATAGTACAATATAACAAAAGCTTTTTTCGTATCTGATTGTTTCTAATTTGTTTGTTCTAAATTATTAACAAGAAACGTGTCTGGGAACGAATTAGAATAATATCACACTTGCCGCCAACTTCACTTGGCAAACGTCTTGGCACACTTCGTTCTGAAATCAGTACTATTCAGGAGGTACCTATTGCCTAAGTTTTGATTCGCTGGGATATTACGAATAATATATTAGAAGAAGTATAGCATGATAATTGAATATTGCATCGTAAAATATGAGAACTTTCAAGTTTATTTTATTGTTTTCTACTTTCATAGCCAAATAAAATCGAATGTCAGAAAAATAATAATAAATAAAGTTGTATTATAAATAATTAAAAAAAATTGCTTATATATAGTTAAAATTAGTACCTTTCATACAATTTTTTTTTTATCATTTCAAACCTAAATATTCATTTATCATCTGAGCGTCAAAATAAACATAATTTATAAATATAAAAGTACAGAATACCTACAATTTCATAAGTACTATTTAATTTTACATTTATTTTTCTTTATAAATAAGCAAGCTGCAATTCCTTTTAATCTTCAAGTAAAAGGCAGGTTGAAGAATTAAAGTAAAATTATATTTGTGAATGTTTGACTTTGTTGTCTTTACTCACTGTGTATTTTCCTGTTGATGTTTGCTAATGTCAAATCAATTCGTCTCATTTCTGTTGTCAGTCCTGTTTCAATATTTTAATAGTCTCGTTGATTTAGTTATTTCCAGTAAATTCAAACATATTTTTAATATATTGTCTTATGCACAATTATAAAATGGAAAGTAAAGACTAGTGTGATACATTGCGTTAGAGGTGTGAAAGTTATAATGTAATGCAAGAAAATATTTTATTGGAAAGTGTTATGGAACATAACAGTCATGAAATACTTTTGTATAATTATTTTTATCGTGTTTGGGGAATGTCAGTCATTGGTTATCAATAAAACCGAATCTATTTCTGTAGCCAAACTTAATTCAACCACAAAACAGAAAGTATGGAATATCAAATTAGACATTTATTTTACAAAACCTCTTCCTACAATTCTTAAAAAAGCACCTAACAGTGATGTTCGACTGAAATGTGAAGCTATGATGAATTTTACCAAAGTAGAGAAGTATACTAAAAATGAAGAAGGTATAGAGACATCTTTGAAAGAATTTCCTCCAGATTACATACAACAAACCTTAATGAAAAATGTTAAAGTGTATTGGTTAAAAGATAATAGTATTGTATTGAATTCTACAAAAATAAGGGTTACAACAAAAGAAGATAGAAGTAATGGTACTATTGGTGCATTTCTTAAAATAAAAGATATAAGTAAATCTGATGAAGGAAATTATACTTGTGTAATTAAACAAAATTATGAGAAAAAGATGACAACAAGACTTATAATAGATTTTACAAATAAAGGTAATGACTTGGAAATGTCTTACACATCTATGTTCCCCGAGGGTGATAATGAAATGTTTATGAATATAAAAACAACTCCCAACCTTATATCTGAAGGTATGACAGTACAAAAAACTAACAGTGATGCCCGCCATATTGAGACTGTTAACCAAAAGTTGGAACCAATATGTCAGGAATATATTGGCCAGGTTTGTAGTTCGCACCTTAAGGGTCATTTTGTATACATTCCATATGACACATCTCAGGCAGCCCTAGAAGACAAACTCATGAAAGCCTTTCAAGTCACTAAGTATTCAAATGACATTAGCTCTCATTGTGAACAATATGCCCTGCCGAGTCTCTGCTACTCAACATTTCCTATATGCAGAAATCCACATGCAACAAATGAATACTTTTTTAAACAAGCAAAAGAAATATTAGATACATATTCTGGAATTAATGATGTTGATGAGAGGCAAATCCCAAAAACAGTATTTGAAACCTTGCACCAAGGACTGCAGCTACAATTAAAACTGAACAAAAATATCACCTTGGATTTATTGAATTTTCGCTACAACTCCACAGTATTAAGGCGTGTTTGCAAACAGGATTGTGAAATTTTAGAAAACGAACTTTGTCAGACAGAATATGCTATTGCTAAGCGACATCCTCATATTGGTCAGCAGTTGACTTTAGAGGAATGTCAAGATTTACCAGAAGATGATACGGATTGTCTTAAAATTGGTATAGGCACATTAATAGTTTCAGATGATGAATGCTATTGGGAGGACGGAAGTGGTTATCTTGGTAGGGTTAATATGGCAAGCAATGGAAGACCTTGTATTGAATGGTCAAAACAGTTATATTTAAAAGTTTCCGATTATCCTGAGCTTGCAGGACGACACAGTTATTGTAGGAATCCTGGCGGAGTAAAGTCGCAGCCCTGGTGCTTTGTTGATCACGATGGAAAAACTGATCAACTCTGTGATATTCCCAAATGTGCTCACAAAATCTGGATATACATTGTTTTGACATTTTTAATAGTAGCCTTTTTGATAGCTTGTTTTTTAACCTGCCTCTTCTTTAAACATATAAAAAAAGGAAACGCTGCTACAATTCGAGACATTAATCTTCCTAGTGCTGATAAAAATATTTATGGCAATTCAAGACTCAATTCACCCATAGAAATGAATGAATTATTAACAAATCAAAACAGTGGAAGTCAGCCTCATTTAACCAGCAATACAAGGGGAAATGGTGTTCTTCGTATACCACAATACTCTTTGTCCCAAATAAAATTTTTGGAAGAGCTGGGTGAAGGTGCATTTGGAAAAGTTTACAAAGGGGCACTAAAGAAGAATGGTGAAACTCAATATGTAGCAGTGAAGGCATTAAAAGAGAATGCATCCGCTAAAACTAAGGCTGATTTTAGAAGGGAAATAGATTTGATATCAGAATTGACCCATGACAACATTGTTTGTATTGTAGGTGTTGCTCTCAGAGAGGAGCCACTTTGTATGTTATTTGAATTCATGGCTCGTGGGGACTTACATGAATTTCTAATGGGACGAGCTCCCCCATCTGGTAAAGGTTTACCTTCCATGAGATTGTTAAACATTGCCCATAACATTGCATCCGGTATGCAATATCTTGCCTCCCACCATTACGTTCACAGAGATTTAGCTGCAAGAAACTGTCTTGTGTCTGATGATTTTGTTGTAAAGATATCAGATTTTGGACTCTCGAGGGACATTTATAGTTCTGATTATTATAGAGTGAGTTAAACTAAAATAAATTTTGAGATATAAGAAAAATGTGTTTTAAAAACTATTCTATTTTAGGTACAATCTAAAAGTCTCTTACCAGTCAGATGGATGCCACCAGAATCAATTCTCTATGGAAAATTCACTACTGAGAGCGATATCTGGTCTTATGGTGTCGTGCTATGGGAAATTTATAGTTATGGATTGCAACCATACTATGGGTAAATCATGATCGAAACAGTACTAAAAAAAATTTATAAGTGTCTTCAATGAAAATATGTAATTAAATAGCTCTAATATCTTGCCAGTTTAGATTATATTATATTGAGGGTATTTTGAATTAGTTCCTACTTAATTTTAACTAACCAAACTTTGACAAACCATATATTTCGATATCCCAAGCCTTGTAAATCACATGCTTTGTTGAAGTCCTTTATCCAAGCTGATATAAATAAATTCTAATTTTTATCCCAAATTATGATCAGGTACAGTAACCAGGAGGTGATATCGATGGTACGAGGTGGTGAGCTGCTAGCGCCGCCGGCCGCCTGTCCCGCACCACTGTACAGCCTCATGAGGGACTGTTGGCGACACGCGCCACAACGACGGCCTGCCTTCGAGGATATCGTTACCAGGTGACATACATAGAACTGTTAGAAAGAGATAGAGATAGCTGTTTTTCGCGTAAGAGAAAGAGAAACAGATATAATGCGGTATACGCAAATAGCTCGTATATCGACTAGTTTAACCAAAGATATTGGTATTGGTGCTTCATCAGATGACAACGAGATATTTTTTGTTTTTCTAACTGTACTTCTTTTTTTATTTATGTATTGTACTGCAGCAGTATAAGTCCGTTTTGCTCGATTTATGATGGTTGGATGGATGGTTGTATAATGAATGACCTGATGGATGGTTGTATAATGACCTGATGGATGGTTGTATAATGAATGACCTGATGGATGGTTGTATAATGACCTGATGCTAATTTACCCAGGTGTTCCCTAAGACTAAGTGTATTTGCTTGTTATTTTAGTTGCTTAATAAAAAATATGTATTTATCCTACTTATAACAAGTAATTACGTCTCGGAAACAAGTGGTATGTAGAAGATAAAACATGTATCTGTATCGTATAGTATAAAGTATAGTTTCGACTCCACAATATTTTTCTTATTTGTTATTCTTACACCTGATCTGGTACTCCGCAGTAAGAACGTCTTCAACACTATACAGCAGTTTTACAGAGAATCATCTGGGATGGTATGCGGAAGTGCCTGTGCGACAAATTTGACATTCAAATATAAAAATATATTTATAAGCTATTAAGTAGACCTCGGTAGTATAAGGTGTTATATTAAAAATATATTTGTTCAAAATTTCAGGATAGGAGATTGGATACAAATGGGCGGTTGTCCTGAAACAGCGCCATCTGAGTCGGGGAGCAGCTGCGGTCATCGACCCACAACCTCCGCAAAGGATCTACAGGAGAGAGTTCCACTGTTACCACCACACTGCTCTACATCCAATGGCTCGCTAGCTACCAGTAGTTTGAAGAAATTCAGCACAGCTGGCTCCAGTAGGGCCGCTGATGATAACTTCTCTACCTGCAGTGAAGTGCCACCCCTGGCTCCCAAGACAAAAAAATATAGCTCCGGTTCACTCATAGACACAGACAAAATAGGAACCAAGGAGACGGTTGTTAGAATACCAAACAAGAATTGTGGTAATGATATATAGTAGCATTCAAGATGTCGGTATAGGATCAAGTAAGTAATATTAAGTAAATTATTGGCATCGCTATGTAGAATACTTTAGGCTTTACTCACTCCGCCTCACATTTATTTTTATTTATTAAGATACTATTTTATTTAAAGACTATGGATTTATTTTAGTTTTAAGTAACATGTATTATTTACTGCAGCTAAAATTAATAGTAATCTTGTGTGTATGGATCAGTGATTTGCTCAAAATAATTGTTACACAGAAATACATTGACAATGACACGTTTAAAGAGAATTATTCTTGAAAAAAAAAACCTGTAATAATCACAGATAATTGCGTAAAAATTAATACAATCATGCCCATTTTATAAATATATAAAACCTATACAGGTATTTTTTTTTTTTTAAATAGTAACAATTATTTATTTATCTTAAGTTACTCCTAGTTCCTTTTTATGCAATTTATACAGCAAACACTCTTTATTATTGTATGTTATAATACTAGTGTTTTGCGATTAAGTTAATATTATTAGTAAAATGAATTGATGTCGAGATATAATAAACAAACTAATGCCAAGTTGCCGATGGAATTTGATGGACTATTAAAATTATCTCATTTACATTGCAATTCAAATTTAATATAATCATTATAATAATTTTCCCACCTTGCCACGGTTCTTTACCAAAAGACTTCCTTAGCCATTGTGTAGCAATCATTTCGTAACATTATATTTTTATTAAAAGTCCATATCAATGTTGCTCACTTATAAAATTAATTTTATAACCCAGTTTTGATACAGGATAAGTGTTGCCATAGAAAATGATGAATTAATTATTATTTAGAAGCGAATATTATGAGTACCCATAAAAGCTCACAATATTAGTAACGTTTTTTTCAACTGGCTTTACATTTATTTATTTTTTCTATAATAGTAATCGAGGCTTAAATCTAAAATTCGCTTCTAAAGTAATTCAATTTACAATGTTTTCTATGATACTAGTTAAAATTAAATGTAAGTTATGTATATGGTAAGGAATATATTGTTTAGATTTGTTACCTTTTGATATCAGAGCACTCGTGCCACTTTTTTCTTATAAATTTATATGGTACGAATTTTCAGTACTCGCCAAAGACTCTTTTTTTATATGTGATACATTTATTTAGTTCTTTTTTTTTGTTTTTTACCTAGGAGTAAACTGTATTTCTATAATAAATAATTTACAAAATAATCTGGTTATAGTTTTATTTTTAAAAACATCATCATCTATAGTCTGTACAGAGCTAGCTTTTTAATTAATAACAGAAAATGTTCAACATCGAACGGAAAGGGACATCATCTGTAGGATAATTTTTATATGTTATTACTATGTACGTACATGTCTAAACAATAATATGTATACAGTATTTGAATCGTGAATGTCAAGCACCATCATCAGTTTTTTTTCTTTCTATCAAGTATTCGCCGTGAACTCTCATGTGCACCTTCAAGTTGTGGTTGCTAGTGAAACCTCGACAACAAACCCGACACACGTACGGCTTTTCACCTAAAAAACATTATTAGGATTAACAACCAAACGTTTATTAGTTCCCAATGTTTCTATTTTCAAAAGAAAATATATTGTTCCCTTACAACTTATACAAAACACAGTCTCTTTCTCTTCATGTGAGTATCTACAATTTTAATGAAATAGATACTTTTCAAAAATTTACGAAGAATAGTGAAACGAAACTCCCAAATGTAAACCAAGCTTTATACTAAAAAATATTCTCTTACAAGTATAACACAGCACAACTTTCATCCCTTTTATCAAGTTACAAACGTTTTAAGATTATTAAATGTTTATTAACTGTATTATTTCGACGTACACACCGGTATGTATCCGTCTGTGTTTTATAAGAACAGATCCCGAGAAGAACTTTGCGTTGCAATATTCACACTGTTTAGTTCGCACCCCGTCGTGTATCAGCTTGTGTGTCGCTAGTGAGCTCTTCGACTTGTACACTTTTGGACACCGCTCGCATTTGTACTTTCCCGCGCTATCGTGACTTTCCATATGGCGTCGTAACTGTTCCAGTGACATTTAAAATATATGTATAGTTTGAAATGTTACCTATATAACTGATATTATCTAAGCTTGCAACGAATATTGGGTTAGTATTTAGTATTCGGCCTATTCGGTTGCTCTTATATTCGGCTGAATACCGAATACTTTAATAATATATTTTGTTGTAGGGAGATAACTGTAGATTGTAGATGTATTTGAATTAATATCGTCAACAAAATTTAGAAGGATAAGGTTTAAATTTCTGTTATGATCATTTAAGTAGTCAACGATATATAAAACAGGCACATAATCGTCTTTATATAAGAAAAGTTAGGAATTTTTCTATGCATTTAAAATAGTTCAATAATAAAAATGTAATTGAGGAAGGTTGGGGTGCAGAAAGACTATGTTTTTTGCTTTTTTAGGAAGTAGTAGTAGTTTACTTCTTTTTTGAGTAATCTTTTTTGGATGACTACATTAGAACAAAAGAGATCGAAACAATTATGTATCTACAACTTTTGGCGCCTAAATCCGCCGGAACACTGTGGCCTAATAAGAATATTAGGATAATAGATCCAGAAGGATCGCCGAATATTCAGCATTCGGTAGACTGCCGAATATACTATTCGTCGCAAGCCCTTTATTATGTTAATGACTCACCAATCTGTGCGTTTTCACAATTTTACCGCACACCGGACATATAGTACCTTTTTCTGAGCATTTGTGACCGTCCAACTTTTCTTTATCACAGAAAACGCGAGTGCATTTCTTGCAATATGCTTTTTGTGGTGTATGTCGTCTTAGCTTGTGAATCTGAAACAAATCTTTATTTTTGTTTTTAACATTCTACATGAAGCTTCTTTGTCTCGTGATATTTTTTTTAAATTTAACTAATGAATTAATAAACATTGTTTACTTGTAAATTACTGAGGTACTTGCAGGTGTAGTCGCACAAACCGCACTTCACATTTTTATTGTCCATATGAATTGGCATATGCGATTTAATGGCACTTTTATTTTTAAATCTGTAAAAGGAATGGCACAATATCACTGCTTATATAAAAATTTAAAAAAAAATACCAGTTTACACAGCAAACTAGTTTGCGAGTATGGACAGTTTTTCGTTTAGAAACATCCATTTTCCAGCTTAAAAAAGCGTCTAATAAAACGATCATCTTTGGAAGTTTATAGCTGCTTTCACATCCCTATCGACGTTTCGCTTGAACCTCGGTACATTCATGTGGCAGTATTTAATTTTTACAGATCTTATACTGTATTTAAATTTCCGATGTATGGTAACTTTAGAAAATCCAAAGGAATCTTATAACAGCTGAGTGCTGGTACTAGGTTGCTTTTCTACTGCTTCCCTTGTAAGCTTAACAGCCATCACAGGTGGACAGCCTGATCCTCAAGCTTCAAATCTCATTATTGAAACGATTAAAAACTAGTCTTATCAATACGTAGGACGGATGTGCACATTTGTACACAAAAAGAAAAACTATTTTTTCTTAAAAACCTGACATCCAGGATTTTTTTTCATAATATTTTCCTTAGTCTTTTTTCTCTACTCTAGCTACAATTTTTTCTTAGATTCATTGGACAAAAAAAAAATAACACAGGTCTGAAAGGGTTATAATAACACTGTGCTATTTACTAATACCTCTTCCCATTCAATATTTTCATATATTTTTCTTGTTACTGTGGCTACTTTGAGCTTTTATCTAATAACACATGAATATCCTATTCACCATACTTTATACTACTTATTATAAAAACGTTCTGGCTCATAGACTAGCCAAAAAGTTTCTAACATCGTATTAAAACTATTTTTCTTTCTCATATATCTATTAACCCCAGTCTAGAAGATTCTACAATGTTAATTTAAACCCTTACATTGCACATTTCTGTCAAGACTATATTTACTTGTTGCAAAATCTTAAATAGGAATTCACTTAATACATAAGGAAATATTAACTAACATTTTAGGACAATGATCACAGTAGAACTTCCTGTTGGAATGGCTGGCCCACATGTGCTTCTGTAATCTCTTTGGTGTTGTAAAGGTGTGACTACATTCAGAACATTTTACAGTGTAATCCTGGAATTTTAATTAATCTTATTTATATTAATTAATCTGCAGTCATGAATGTCTATTGAATACATTTTAAACCTCACTTTGTCTTCTGTGTGAAACTTTCTGTAATGGTATTCTAGATATTGTGGTTTGTAACATTTTTTCAAACATATGTGGCAATGTTTTTGTTTGTTTGTCAGGTGTTCCAATCGGTGAGCGTATAAAGCCGGCCACTCAGTGAAATTTTGGGAACATATTTTGCATGAATTACTAATTTTATGACATGCCAGATGGATTGTTAGTAGATCGGCTTCTCTAAACGTTTTGATGCAGAGTCCTGGAATAAAATATAGCTAATAGTTATTTATTTTACTTTGGTGACAACATTTAATTATAATAGAAAAGTATATGGTTTTAAATATATAACTTTAACAAAATATCTTTTAACTTAAATAAGATTAATGTAGGTCTGTTACCTAATAGAGGCCACTAGCGACTAAAATTCTTAGTAAATAAAAGGGTTTTTTCCTTACAGCCTATATCTAGTCTGTAGTCAATCTTAGATAGTGATGACCTAATTATAGTTTGCCTATTTAGGATATTTGAATTCTTCAGGACATTAATTTATATGTAAAGAGTATTAGTTGCTCTCAAAGTCAATCCCATCAATTGTAAACATTGGCTCAATAATTTTTTTTAACAGGCAAGTAAAATTCTTTTATATGTTTTATCTCAAATAGCATATCAAGTTAAATTTTTAAAATTTAACAGATATTTATAAATACTGCAGTAATCAAATCTAACAAGTATTTATGTTCTGTACATGAGGCGAAAGTACTTTGTGAGTATAACACAAAATCTTCCAAATTATTTTTGTTAAGCATTTTCATTAGCACTTCCGTTTAGTAACTTTTTCTCAATGATTAAAACATGATAGATAGGGAAAGACTAATTTTACCTACAAAATATATAAAGGGACTTACCACAAGACAGAAGTGTTTTCTTTCTTGTTATGTTAGAAGGTCTTGTTAGCTTTCCACTCATATCTGTAATATTAATGATAATACATCTTGAAAGTTTTTTGGATTAAGTACTGATCAACACAAAAGAAAATATGTGTTTTCTAAATCAACCTTTTTCTTAACATATAAAAAAATATATATTAATAACTTTGACAAAATAATAAAGAAAAAATGTTTTTATAAACAAATTAATTACCACAACAAAATAGTCACTGACAGACATTTGTAAATTTTTTTTATTACATATAAAATTACCTTCACTGTCTTCTGTTTTAATATTAACATTATTGAATAAATCATAATCTGTTTCTTCATTATCAATCAAACCTCCTTCTAATATCTCATCAATACAATCCTCTTTTACCTCACTTTTTTGCACAAAGAGAGTATTCTCTATTTCTACCTTGATATTCTGTTTTATAAAAGTTTAAACATATTATACATGTTTTAACTAATTATATTTTAAACGATATTTCAACTTACGTCTTCTCTGATGGATTCTGTTAAAATATAATTAGACAATAAACATTTTTCTCGAAATTCAATAAAGGACTTAAGTTTGTCCAAACAACATATACAAAAATGTTGTGGTAGTTTATCAAACATTTTAACCTGGAAACAAATACTTCAGTTTAACATTTAAACAAGATAATAAAATAAATGAAAATTCTTTTTCTTACATTTATATCAGTAAGTAAATTAAAGTAATCAATATCTTGGTCATTAAATGGCACCAAATATTCTTCATCTTTAAGACACGCTCGACATTTTAACATTTCTTATTTAATCCGAAATTTTGAGCTTTTACAATGAATATTAAAAAAGTGATATTAATGTTGTTTGGCTGGTTGGCTTTAAATATCGCCGTCGTCGGTGCAAAAACTTGCACAGTATATTCTGCCTGTGTCGTGTAGAATGGTGAAGATTTAATTTTGTTTAATAACAATTTTTGAAATTCACGTGACATCTAGTGTTTTGACATTAATCATGTATGAATGCATTCAGATATTTTGATTTTATGATCTAACTAAAAAACAAAACTGAATCTTTTGATTGTAATTTCAAATAATAAGCGTTTCACTAAGCACTTAAGAAAGTAAATACGGTAGTCACATCAAAATTCAAAAGTATTTTTTTTTTCTATGTGTATAGGGATTTATTTCGAAGAATCTTTAGAACGGCTTGACTGCTTTTGACTCTTCATATCAATCATAGATAGGTAATATTATAAGCAGTAAATTTAAATATTGTTAATGGACTTCACAAAATCCAAAAAAATATAAATATTTGTCATATGTAGTTTTATATAATATAATACTTCTAATCTTATGTATCTCGTTGTAAACAAAAATATTGTAAAAATTACAAAAACTAAAGATAAAGATGGAAATAATGGTAATACTTTAGTTATTGGAAAACAGTAATATCAATATAATTGTAAAAAAAATCCTATTTAAAAATACATGCGCAATTTAGGCAAATTATGATCTAAAATCCATTGATTTGTCAATTGTCAGTCGTCAATGTCGTTATTGTTGGACGATCAGCTGTGATTGTTTTGTTTCGAGAAAATGTGTAATGTAGAACAATTTGCTGATTGTGGTGATATTCTTACGATAGGAAGAGCTTTGTTTATATCTGAAAAAGAAGGTAAGTGATTTCAGTCTTATCCCCGCGTATATGTTTTTTTTATATATTAACAAATAAATCTATTGTTAATTTTAGATCAAACTTGGCTTTCCACATGTTCAGTGTCACTTTCGTGCTGCGGTAACTTGCTAGCAGTTGGATATAAAAAACGTATTTGTCTATTAACTGCTCAATGGATTAGTTCTACTGAAAGCAATACCTATCTAATAAGTTGGAGTGGTACCCTTCCTTCTGAAATTACTTCTTGTTTAGCTCTATCAATATGTCCTTCACAGCATTCCTCACAGGTTAGTTCATAGTAAGTGAAGTGATCTATGAAGATTAATACATTCTTCTATTAATTAAAAGAAACTTTTTAATTACAGAATGGACCAGATTGGTTCTGTATAGTAGTTGGGTTTCAAAATGGTAGCATTGGCTTCTACACTAATACTGGCCACTTATTATTGTTAGAGAAATTAGATGATAAACCAGTTCTAAAGATATCTTGCCACACTGGAACATATGGTACATTACCAGATGATATTCACATACTTTTTCAAAGTGGTGTTTGTGTGCTCTCTGGATCCAGTTTATTTCAAACATTAAGGAATGCTAAAGCTCAGATTGCTAAAGGTATTCTAACATTTAATTCACCTCTTCTTCAATGTAATGACTTTTTTGAAGGATAATAACTAATAACCGCACTATTTTGCTTTTTGACAGTCCAAGCTGGGATTGTTGACAACTATGCTGTAGACAGCAGGAGTATTCCTATAAGGAAATGGAACTTCTCAGATCAAGAACAAATAAATGACGCTGCCGTTGTAGGTCTTGAATTGAAAAATACTTTTGATCATTTCCTAGCAGCTTCTACATACGGAGGATATGATATATGGTTATAATCTAGCTTATAGAATATTTTATAATAATGTTAAGGATAGGGTACCTAAAATCATAGCATTTTTTTTTTCAATGTATATAAAAAAAAAAAACTCATATTCTCTCGGTTATCACTATATGTATCAAACTAATGTCAGTGGTATTCTTACAGTGATACATTAAGAAATAATAACTTTACAAGAAAAATAAATATTTGTGTAGAGCTATAGTCAGTAAGATATGTTTGCGAAAATTCTTTGAAAGTAACTCTTTGATTCATAAAACATCATTCAATCATTTACTCTTTTTTATGTCCATTTAATATCGTCAAAATGTTAAAACTGAAAAATAATGACTGACGCACTGCTATGAGCTTATTGATGTTATTATTATTATTCCATATCACATCTCATACCTACTACTTTAATAGCTTGAAAACAAAAAAAATTAATGAAATAAAAGCTATTAAATCAAAATTATAAATGAAGCATCAGAACAGCTTAGTTTAATGAAATAATGATTAAATTTAATTATATTGTAGGTACCGTTCGATACCTCCAGTTAATTCATTAATCCTTACGTCCGGTGTTGCACCGTATGTCGGATTTCATTACGCGTTGGAAGGCGGAACCACTCCACCACTTCAGGATGTAGCGAGAGCTGTTGCTAACAAAATAAAATCGGCCCTGCCGTAAGTATGATGATAGTTTTATACTTACTTATAATCTTATTTCATGTTATATTTAATGGTGGTTTAATGGTTTGATTATATTTTTTATTACTAATGGTTATATACAGGAAGCATTTAAAATTATTGATAAGCTATTAACTTTTAGACTGCTGTTTAAAAATGCTGTTACATTCCATTTTGACTGCACAAAAAAGCTACAAAATTATATCCCCATACAAATATGTAACTTTTTCTTAGAGTATTTAATTATTATAATATATATGATTTCTTCATATCCAGAGGTTGGTTAGGTGGTTCTACAGAGACTGCTCCTATGAATTCAGAACCACTAATAAAAGCGGAATCTCTATCAATGAGAAATGGTATTTATGATTCACAACGCTCTGGGACTTTTGTCTCGATATCTCCTGATAGAAGGCTAGCTGCCTTCACCGACAGTCTAGGGAGAGTCTCTGTACTCGATATTAGCAAAGGTTATATCATCAGACTATTTAAAGGCTGTAGAGATGCTCAATGTGCATTTATTCAGGTACAATTTTTTTGTAATATTATCATTTCTTCTTTCTTTACAATTAATGTATCAAGTGTCTGATTTTTAGATCTTCGATGCTGATAATAAGAAACCTCAGTTGTCTGTTGTTAAGGAAATAAGAAGGGCTATGTTTTTGATTATTTACAATCCAAAAAAAGGTCTGATTGATATAAGGCTGATGCAAAGAGGCAGCAGAGTCGCTGTGTTTACGGCCACCAAGAATGGAAAACTCTTGTACAACACGTGTGGGCTGGTTGGTGCTGAGAGATCGTATAACCACAAGAGACTCAACTTGCCGGAGTTGCAATGCGTTCTTATAGATCCAGATGGAAAACTAAAGAAATTCAACATTCCCTTCTATTACTCATTGGAAGGTGAACATTTAGAGCGTTCCAAAGATTTACACATCATCAGATCCGTAAGAGACATATTGAAGAAGTCAACAGACTTTAATGACGAAATAAAAGCAGAGATCCTTGAGAGTGCTGAAAAATTGAGGACATTACAGATTAAGAAACATTGTATAGAAATGATTATTAAGAACTGTGACATATCCACGGGCATACTGGTTGCATGTTTGGAATTATTCTGGGACAGCCTTTCTGATGACGCGAATGAGCAAGTAAAAAAGCTCAAAATCTATTTCGGCAATCTTGCACTAGTTACACTTTTCTTCCGTTTCATAAATAACGAAAATACTGATGATATGAGGAACATGGTTGAAAAAGTATATGAAGCTTTTGATATAGAAAAAATATACGATGGTGAGGACGTTTCTTCTATAACACCTGAATTCCAGCTCTTGGAAGATGATAATTGCATATTGGAGAGACTTCTCATCCTAGCACAGGAAAGTGACTTTAAAGGACAGCAGAATAAAGTATCTTTCGCCGATAATCGAACGAGTTCTTACAGAGATTTCATATCATGTTTTGTGTTAGAAGAAAGAAATCCATTCATAATGCTAAAACGAGACATAACTTCCGAAAAGCTTAATAGTCTATCAGGCGATATCTTCAAATCCATAATAAAAGTCAAGGATTTCACCAAACTGTCGAAGTTTATACGGGACAGTCAGATAGATCCCAAAGAAATAGTAAAACTTGTGATAATGCATTTAATGGATATGTCATTGGAAGTAATAAATCTTAATTTGATTGAAAAGATTATAGCTCTTCTTTATTACATCTGCAGCGTCTCGGATGAAGCTACAAATATAACATACAATGAACTGTCGCCCTGGTGGGAAGACATACGGTCCTTGTTAGTTGATCTATCGTGCCCTTTGAGAAGCATGATTCTTGCGATGGCTTGTAAAGCTGTGTCCAAAATGTTCGAAGAGTCATCAGAAAAAGATGAAGCTTGGGAGACATTGACCAAGGAAAACGCAAAATGGGGCATACTTATTGGAAAATTGGAGGACATATCTATTTTAAGTATAATTCTAATGTTTAAGGCTAATTTTGTGGGTAAAAAAATGCCTAAACTGCAGTTAGACGAAGTTAATGTGAATTTAAAGTATATTTATACGAGAGGCAAGGGTTCGGTAACCGAGTTAATAGCTAAATGGCTTTGTAGTATGGGAATACCTCCTGAGGCAGTTGTGGCCAATGAGTTGATGGAGACGTTTGATAGCACTAGCACAGAACTAAGTGGCTCAGTGGAAGATGAATCGTTCTTTGTATTTATGGAAAACAATCGATATCATGTTGACGAGAACCCCCAAATATTCAAGTGGTTGTCTCTCCTGCGGCGACAATTCCCTCTTAGTACAGCAGCTAACTACCTCACTGCTAATATGTGTTGGGAGTACGCTATGGAATGGCAAAAGCATATGTCGAAGACTGAGGTTTTAGAGGCTGTGGTACATTGTTTAGAAAATATCACAGATCTGTATCTACGTTTGGGCCTTTTCTCCATCATTTGGTCCACGTACATACGACATATTTTTGAAGCCAGCTGCCGTTTAGTGAACAAAGTGGGAAAGTTACCCAAGGACCACCTGTGCTTACAGGACTTAGGATTCAACAGCGAATGCTTAGTAAGTTTTCTTAAAACAACTAGAAACTATTTGGATAAATTTTACACGTGTTCTATGATGCCGTTTGTAAAGGACAAGACGGTGATACAATTTGAAAAAATATGGGATGAGAGTCTTCCTTCGTTAGTTGAAGTGGCACAGGATACGAGAAATGTCAATGTTGATATATTGAATTTAAATTATCAAATCTCGTGCACGCTCTTCTACCAATGCCATTTTAATCTTAAATATTCAAAACCATTGGACACTCTGTATGACATAGATTACCAATACATACTGGAAGCTCTCGGTGGCAACGTAGCGCAGAGAAATATAAGCATGACCTGCTCAGAAAAATTAATGACGCCAAGAATGAAATATCTAACAAAGCTTATAAGAACAGCTATAGAGACTATCAGTTGTGTTGACCATGAAAAGTCTAAGGCCTATAACAATGAGGAATGCTTACAATGGATCGAAAACATTGGAGTTTTAGCCGATCTGTGGGGCATAGACACTAATTTTGTAAGACGACAGCACGTAAGTTTTTTTTATTGTGCCAGCGTCATATATGACGCCAGTTCGTAATTTAGTCCTATACGACCTCAACCAACAAAAAACTCTAAATGAATCTTTATTGACAGGTCATCGGATTGTACCATGTGGGATACGATGAACTGGCTGAGAATATTCTAAGTTCCGTAACCGAACCGGAAGTTCTCTTATCACCTTTACTAGCGATTACAATACAAAGACTGAAGAGAAGTTTAGAGAACTGTAAGAATCAGCCTGAATGGATCGTGTCTATGCCACCCCAGCTATACAAGCGTATGCAGAATACGGTAAGGCTATAAAAGTGATCTTCATAATACTTCTTAAATATATCGCCTAATGAGATTATAAATAAGTTACTACATTAGTTAAATCTCCAAAAAAAAAGATGTATAAGTAAAAGACCTTTCTTCGTTTTTTTGCGGACACAGTTAAAATAACTCAATAGTGAAATCTGAAAAGAATTATACATGTAAATATGAAGTGGTAAAAAAGTGTTAGTCTAAATATGAACAGTTCCGAATATCGACGATATTTGCATTTGTTATATCTGCCAGTGGCGTGCAAACCATAGATGGAAATAAGCACTGCTTACCCTACCCATATAACAACTAAACCTACATTGTGTAATTCTTACATTCTTTTAATCACACATTACGGAATACGAATGTTTACCGACATTTAATATGTCATTTCATTCACGAGTTGGTAATATTGTTAAAAGTGCCATCTATAAACAAAACGAAACATTTTCGATCGCCCGCTGCTAACTGCACTACTCGGTGCATATTTTCTATATAAATAATCTCAATGACGATATACAAATCTCGTGTTGTATACAGAAAATGTTTGCATGTGTGTGTGCCAAAATTATGCATGTGTAAATTCTTAAATTATGGTTCGAGAGGCACTGCTTCCTTAACCCTATTCTTTTAAAACGTCATGGAAACTGTGTTAACTGTCAAATGAAACGGGACTATTTGATTGGTCGGTATACTGTTCATATATTTTTTTCGCGATTTTGTTATTATTGAATATTATCATTTGTCTTTCTAAGCGCAAGTGAATAAGTTTTAATTAGCTAATGAGTGAATTATGGAAAATTGTAATTGTGAGATCTGTGCTGTTGATGTGTGTTTAACGAAATTAATCACGAGTACATTTTCAATTGACGTTTAAATTTTGAATTTGTTGTTGTCGTTTGTTGTTGTTTTCATGATAAAATTAAAATAATTACAAAGGGAATGTGTGTGACCAGTTTAGATTAAACTAAAAAAAGGTATTACTCGTTTTAATAAAAAGTATTAAGACAGTTTTAATTAGCTAGCAGGTTGTTTACACACAATTTTTTTTTCCTTGTTTGTGGTTTTCAAATAATAATAATAAGAATGTTTGGATCTCCACTGGATATTCCGATTTAAATAACTTTCATAAAGCGGTTATAAACAGAACGTAATCGTTTTAAGGTACTTTCGTGGCTCAGAGGTAATTGACAGATTCATTACATTCATTTATACATTATGCGCGAATATTATCAATGTTTAAATGAAACTAATATTTTCGGATTATTACGCGTATTAAGTTATTTTTAAAAACTACATACCTACTCCCGACGTTTCGGTAACTTTGCAACAACCGTGATCGTGTTCTCGTCTGCCCGTTAAAAATAATACCTATTTTCATTTAAATGAATACTCGCGAATGTATTAAATTTCATTCTTATCAATGTTTGAGAGTAGGAAATTATGATGAAAATTGGTATTTTTTTTTTCGAACATATTCTGCTTTCCCTAGTCCAAATCTCTGTGCACGGCCCTGATATCTGCTGACATGTATTTAAAATTTTTGTTGCAGCCATTGGACACAACGATTCCCGCCAACCCGTCTCTGTCCACTACTATTCTAGTGTTGCAAAAACTGGTTTCACAGATTACAAAAAAAACATCGGATGCTGAAAGTACACAAAACGTTAAATTGGCTGAACTCATCATTGAAAGCTGCGGACTTTTGATACGACATAAATTATAAATATTAAGTATATATTTTTATACAGCAATAAAAAAATAATACCACATATGTATTTATAAATGTTTTATATGGTACTCGATTTATTTGTTAACTTAGAATTAAAGAAAATTTTAATCAATAGTTTCAATAGTGAAGAGGTAGTTTTAATTGATCCTTTCCATCTTTATCTATTTATTTGTATGTTTGTTAGTTGTGGATTTAGAAGATAGACATTAATGAATATTTTATTTTTGTAAAAAGATGTAAAATAATCTAAGTATACATTTTCTATGTAACGGTAGATAGAATTACCATCACTGCTTATTTAATTAATAGTCGTCGAAATTACTTTATTGAATTTTCGTAAGATAATTATTAATTTGTAAATTTTTTTGGTTTAAAGATGTTTTTTCCAGAAATGTTGAACGAAACTTAATGGCAATATATCAATTCATACAAAAGTAAAGATGTTCAATTTATTTAAGTATAAAACAAAAGTATCTACAAATTAAAATGAAAAAAAAGAGTTAATAGATATTCTTGCACTCTTCATGAATTTGAAGCTATTACATAATAAAATGTTTGAATTTACGATTACAAGGCTAAGTTCAAAAGGAATATCTTTTAATCGTAATCTTATTTGTTATCTAAGAGTAATGAAACGATATCTTGAAAAGACACGAAATTAATAATAATCGTGTGGTCAAAATGAAAATAATACTATGCTTAGAATGTTCCACTTCATGGTTCATTGTGATAATTGCTTAGAATCTGAAATCTGAAGTTATATTGCCGATAAGAGGGTACTCACACTTGAAAGCGTTCCTAGTATATCCTACTTCGGTCAAAAGGTTCATGAAAATTGGTTGAAAGATATGCGTAGAGATCGACAAAGACCGGAATCTTTTAATATTAAAGAATGATGACAAGATCGTGAGTGTTGAACTGCTTTCCGAAACCATTTTACAAAAAATCTTGTCTTTTTCCCATATGACGAATTTAAATAACTTCGTTTGGCTTTTAAAATGTATTTGCCTATATCAATAGCAAAATATAACAACCTACAGTTTGTGAAAAAATTCTGTAAGCCTGAAAAAAGGCATTACAACAATAACCTTCCTCATGCTACAAATATGAGTGAATTAAAAATGAAAACAGTCATTCGAACACCAATTATTGTCGAATGTGAAAGCAGTTTGTAACGTGATCATTACAGTTTTGATTTATAAAGACTACTTATTATTATTATATTCCTTTGTATATAAAATTATAATTTTCTAAAGATGTAATACTACTATAAAACATATAATTTAATTTTAATAAATTAAGTTTCTGAATTTGAAATACTAATTTCAATAAAAGGTAAACGATATTCATTATTTATATTGTAGTCAGCACTTTATATTACATGAAAAATGGCATAAAAAGTTTAAATAGAATTTTGGAAGCATGACGTAAAACCTTTGCCTATATACACTAGAGAAACACGGGAAAATTAAATGACATTTGACAGAAGATACAATTCGATGCTTTTTGTTTACAACTAATTATTAAAAAAAATAAATAAACCAAATATAATGTTAGAAGTCATAATAAATCGGTAACAATATCAAAATTTTGTTTTTAAATAAAATACAATAAACTTGGTACAGTTCTATTTGAGTCAAAATTTTGGACCTACAATTTGATCAAATGCCTCTCTTTATCTTTTTCTTTTCATTATTTTAACTTCATCAACAACATAATGGGTTGCCTTCAGAGTAAAAAAGAAATATCTGATCTACATCCAAATGTTTTTCGTGTTGTTAATATTGATGAAAACGGCGTAGACTTGTGCTCTGGACAACTGGAAATCACGGAATCTGATATTATTTTATATAGAGAAGGCAGAGATTCTACTATCTGGCCTCTTCATTCACTTCGGAGATATGGCTTTGAAGGAGAAATATTCAGTTTTGAATCAGGTTAGAAACTTACATCTTTAATTAATTGTATAAATATCTTAAAGTAATAGTTTTCATTAATGTTTCAATCTATGATTTATGTTGCTTTAAGGTAGAAGATGTGAAACCGGTGAAGGCATTTATGGATTCAGATGTCGCCGAGCTTCCCTATTATTTCAAACTTTACAACAGCAAATACAGTTAAGAAATGTTGTTCACGATTCTGTGCCCTATCCAGTTTCTCGTTTAACACCATCCCCTCAAGGCAGACAAACATTACAAGCCACTGTTATCCATCGATCCTCTGTCGACAATGGGCAACCGGACAATACTGGAACAGGTTTCAATAATAACGTCACCACCATAAACAGTACAGTTCCACCAGCAATTATACCATCTCCCCATTCTCCATCCAGTGCTGACATATTAGAAGTGATGCCACTGTATCCAAGATCACAGTCATCAAGCAACCATGTAACCAATGTTTATCAAGTGAGGGATTTTAAACGAGAACATAATAATAACCAGACCGATGTCAACAATGACACAAGACATGTTTATACAAATGATTTTAATAGGGACCTAGCTATGCTTCGGAAAACATTGAAACAAGAAATCGCTTTAAATACAATCAGGGATATAGAAGACGAAACAAGATTCTTAGAAAGGAGACACATCAATGAAATGAAATCAGATTCAGCAAACCACCCTTTGTCGCCTACAATAAGTTGCTCAAGTGAACATTATGCTCAACTTAGTACTGAACAACAAGAAACATCTAGAATGTATGTGAATATTGCGCCCAGTTCTAACAACTCAGCTACAGACATTAAAGCTGACCCAGTCCCAACAACACCTCTTACACCAAAACAAGTAGAATATTGCAATTTGACTGTTGGTTTAAAACCAGAAATAAATACATATGCAAATGTGATGCTGGGCGATTTCTCAGATAGTGCAAAAGGTTCAAGAACGATTCACAATTCAGAACACAACCAAAAATTTTCAGAGTCAGATACCTTCACATCAATGTCGCCAGTTGAGGAAATGGAAGTCAATTACGCAGTTCTTGATATAGATACCAATAAAGAGAATATTAAAGTAGCAAGAGAGCTTGCTTCCCCAGAAAGTCAGTCATACAACAGCTCCAAAAATGAAAGCTCGGCTTCGCACACATCTCAACCTAGAGCTAGAGTCGTCTCACAGTCCAGTATCGACAGAACCACATCCAATCCAATGAATCCACCATCTAGTATTGGTTATACAACAATTGATTTTGATAAAACTGTTGCACTGACATCGGTAGCTGCTGGTGCAGAGAGCAATATGGATGGGCCTAGAAAAAATCGGCACAACTCTTGCAGTATATTAAGTGGAAGCCCCGGCAGTAGTGAAAAATGTAGGGGGAATAACTGAAATCAGGTTTTCTTTAAGTTCAAGTGGGATAAGACTAGGATGAGTGGCAAAAGACTATCGCTTTGTTAATGACAAAATATATTTAATGTCTTAGACTGTATTCAAAGCCAAAACTTATAACATCAACAGCCAAAGGAAATTATTTATTAAGCCAAAGTTAAGTAAAATATTATTTATTATGGTATTTTTAGGTATTTGATGTAACCTGAGATTATGGCTTTATGGTATGAAAGAAATTATTGTAATCAAATAAAACATGAGCCCTCACAAAATTGTAACAAAATGTAATCTATGGCACAACAATATTGCAGCTATGTTTGTATTCCATCCTTATATTTTACAATTACCTATCATAAAAATAGGTTTTATATTTGCCAAATATAGAATAATTTGTCTATGAAAATAATTGATAAGTACATTGAGGCTTTAAGTGCTTTTAAAGTGAAATTACTTTAGTTGCAGTTTTACATGTAATAAATTAATATTATTGATTAATTATTTTTTATGACAAAGAAAAATATATTACAAGAAATTTTGTTATGACGAATAAGTACAGTTGTAGTTTAGTCCATCTGATATTCAATAAAAAATAATATTAAGAACAAAGTTTTGTTGTTGTAATGATAATTTTAAATGTGAAAATATTTTTGTAATGCTATTTTATAAAATATACATAGTGATTAAATTAAATGTAATACCCGTTTAGTAGGATAAGAACATTTACAACTTATTATCCGATGTTGTACATTAAACATTAATATTAAAAAGCTTTTCACATCGAATCGAGAATCGTGCTATTTGGTACATTGTATTACAAGTAATTTATTGTTAAAAATGCTGTCAAATCATTAAACATAAGTCCAGCAATAGTTTAATATGTGTATGTTAAATGTTAAGTAGTTTCATATTCTATTGGAGTAAATGTAAGTAAAGTAGCATTAACTGATACTGGGGCTACCACCTTTTGCTGTAACATTTGGAAAACGAGCCCTGTATAAATTATTTGCTCTCAAATTTATATATAACATTTCTATTCATAACTAAGCATTTATAATGTAACACTTCATTCTTGGGGTCTAGTTGGGATGGTCAGCAAAACACTTATGCGATCAATTCAATTTTTTTTCAAAAATGTTTTATTCTTATTGCCTGCATACATGGAATAAAATCTGTTAGTCAGGTCTTTGTATGTTGTAGCTTGAAAATTTTCTGGGAGTGTCTTATAAATACGAATTGAGGTGGCAGCCCCATTATAACCGGTGTCATTGTTTCGGCCTGAGAATATTGCTTTTAAAAAGTTCCTAAATTTATTCCGTAATGTTTCTAGAAGAATAACAAAATAGTAGGAATTTGTACAACCAATATTTGTAAGTTTAATTTAAGAATATGCCAAATAACTTTTTATAGTTTTATTATAATCCAATAAATTAATTATTTTTTAATTTAAAAATTTAATTATTTTACAATTTTAGTGAAGACTGTATGTTGTCGTTATTTTATTTTTTAATGAAAAACACAATTCAAACCAGGTTAAGGGAATCTGGGAAATATTAAATGTTCTCTTTTCTTGTGTATCTTTTTAATTTCATAATATGCTTTAAAATGCCGCCAATTTAAATCATACTCGACATAAGTTCTAGTTTTACAATTTAAATGTTTGAACTTCGAATGCCATAATTTGTTGCCAGTTACACAATAAAAAGCCAATTTTAAAAATACATTTAAAATAAGATAAATCATTGTCACATTAGAATACTGGTTATTATAATATTATTTTATGAGAAATGTAATTAAAATTTTCTTTAAACTCACCATACCAATGTTGTGTACCTAAATAGAAGTTATTTTTGCCCTAAGTTTTTATTAATGACGTAGTGATGTTCATTGTCAATCATCAGATGCATAAATAAAGTGTAAATGAAATTTACATAATTATATATGGAGATATTTGTGAATGTATCATTTACCTTTTCCTAAACCTTTTCAAGAATTAAAATATTGTGTTTTTAATAATAATTTTATATGAGATACAATGCGGGTATCAGAAGTTTCGTAAGCGTGTTATTATAAAATTACGTCAAATACAATCGATTAAACATAACAAAAAAAGTATATTAAACTAAGTAATTGATCACTTAATCTTCAAAAGGTTTTTAATATTTTAGCTCAATTTATTTAACTTATTATGTAAAATTTACCCCAGTTTGTATCGTCAAAATAACATTGACCGTTTTAATGCTCACGAAATTATGATATAAATGAAAGAAAAATCTAAAAATTGTCGATATTCATTTTCACAGTATAATATTCGAATGAGATTGAATATTACAAGGACACAATTATATCATAGAAAAAAAATAAAAATAAAGACTGAAAATTTAAAAAAAGTTTTAATATAAAAACATATATTTATTTATTAGTATCACAAGGAAGGCTTAATTTAAAGATAGGCTGATAAAGAAAGTAGCGATGACTAGAAGAGCAGACGACGCCAAGCCAAACCCTGCGTCACCTGTAATAAGTATGAATACTTTTATTACTGATATCTATAATACAAATATAAAAAATTGAAATGGGAATTTTTTGGCAATTATGTGCTTATTTTATTATCACTACCTGCCTATATTATTGAAAATTAATTCTATTTAACCAAACAATGAAATAAAAGAGAAGTAACTGTTTAACGGAAGAACGGTCATAGATAAACAATGTCAGTAAATATATTTTTTTTAAAAAGAAACTAAATCAATCTGTAGTAGATATTGAATATGAAAACTTTTATATGTGTATGTGAATATATAAAGTCGTGCACTATTTCATATTTTTAGGTGTTACAAATAGAATTTTAATTATGTACTTTAAAATACGTTATTTTTAACTATATTATGTATATTATAGGATTTTCGCATTTTTTGGAAAAAAAGTTTCACTTAATCTTATAATACATTATAATTATATTTTTGTTTCAAAAATAATTAGACGCATAGAAAGCTTTCCTGGCGGGTGTTAAAAATATTTAGGTCATTTACTGAAATACAATTAGTTTGTTTATTTACTTACAAATAACTGTAAAGTTTATCTTGCACATGTGTTATAAAATATGTGTGTGAAAGCTGCGAAATACGCGTGTATATTATTTTATTTTTAGTTATAGTAGCACCTAGATCGTTGTATTATGAATATATTTGTTGTTATAATGATATTCTATATGAAAATATAGTGTTTAAATTTTTTTTTATAAATAAATTATAATATAAATTTTAATAATTAATAATTTTCTTTTTCATATAATAGTAAAGGAAATGTTTATTTTGGGGTCATTGGACTTACAAGTGCTTTTTAAGATATCTGAAGTCTCTGTTGTGGACTCCTCGACGAGCTCCGTGGTAGACAGCGCTGCCATAACCATCGCACGTTAGTAAAGACAAGCAGTACTATTTGCCTAGTACGAGTTTGCTTCATTAACCTAAACACCGGTAGTATTTAGGTTTTTAATTTGGTGTTTAAATTAAAAATGCATAATCGTACCGACTTGGCACACAGAACTATATTCAAACAGGCAATCGTGATCAGTGAAGTAAATGCTGTAATGCGCCGTGTTAGGAAGTAAAAATACGAGGAAAAACAAATGTTTTAAACATTTTCTATGAAGAAAACATACGGTTTGATGATTTGATTGTGTTACTTTGAGTAAAGTGAATACATGCAAGTGCGGCTTTCTTTGTCTAATGATGATTAAAATACTAAATTGTATATTTCAAGATAATATAAAAAGTGCAAGTAAACCCTGGGATAATACGAGTCCTTACACTTTTATAGTGCCGTACTAAAAAACAGATTAGATGACTATTTAATTGCAGTAATTTTGTTAAATACCTATGTATACTAAAGGGGTATGTAGCGAAAGGGCTACTAAGGAAAAAATTAAGTTTGCTTTTCTAATCTGTTAACTATAGATTGACATATGTCGCGTTTAGTTTTCTCCGCAAATGAATATGCAAGACGACAAGCTAAAATTAATTCCTTAACACAAATTTATGACTAGCTGACTGGTTATACATTCGTAATTTTTTTAACAATCAAAATTCATAACGAGTTGGTATATAAAATTTGTTTAGGTAAGGAGTTCCGTGTAGAAGAATATAAAGTATAATATGCAATAAGTAAATACAGATACGTGATTTACTAACTCTTCTTTTGGGATATCATAAGTATCGAAGAAGGTAGTTTTGGGTATAAAAGTATAGTGCAACTAATAGTTTAATTTTTTTTAATGTTAATTGATATGATTTTCTTTTGTTTAAACCATAATCAATATTGAAATTTGAGACGTTACATGTTTAAATTAGATGCAACCAGTAAAAGTAAATAAGGTAAGAAAAACTTATTAATTATCTTTTATTTTAATACTATTCAGAAGTGTAAAGGCTAGGCTGATCAAAATCTTTTTAAGTTTCGTTTTTCTTTTCCGACTATCGCAGGGCATATTGTTAAGTTTTACTTAAGTCACAATGTTCTCAATCAAATTTGATGTGTAATTTTTTTTATTAATTTAACTACAACTATTTCTTAGATTTATTTTATATTGTTACAAACAAAATAAGACGAAAGTTAATAATGTTTTATACACTACATATATCTTTTACCTGATTCGTCGCTGTGATACGTGATGGTATAGGAATAATGTGGGTATTCCGTGCTGTTCATTTCTCTGTAAAACATTAGACAGGCGACTTCAACGCCCTCTATTTTGCTTTTACTGACATTCGCTGAACTTGTTATATCATACAGATTTTCTTCCGGCCCGGACAGCAATTCCTCCGAATCCAGATACTCCCTTAAATTAAAATTTTAACTTTCAATCTTTAATTATATTGAACTAAAATTTTATATTAAAAGTATGGAATTCAAAAGATTTTTTCTGATAAAATTTTTATAAAATCAAGCACAGATAAGAGTTTGACTATTCAAAGATGACCTCCATTGAAGATATCATAAACAACAAAGAAAATTATTTCGTCTTATTATCTGCTTTATAATAAGACAAGACAAGAAATCCAATCCAATAAAGTTAATGATATATTTACGACAGAGAACATTTAATATACACATTATCAATTTAATATTGTTATTACCCATCCACGGTGATATACATGTAGGGAGAAGGTGAAACATCACTAGCGCTGCAAGTTATGAGAGCATCCTCCTCTTCATCATCATCTGATCCGTCTTCTATTAAAGTAATGTTCAGAGATGGACCACTACCCTTAGCTGAAATAGATTCATATATTCCAGTGTTGCCTGATGTCGTACCAAAAATATAATAAAAGTGGGTACGTTACACTTTCAATACTTACTATAAACCAGAAGACTGCTGTGTCTTCTGACTTCGTCTATATTTGAAACTTCACATTCATATACACCCGAATCAGCCGGAGTTACATTCAATAGTAAAATATCGTCATTTTCGTCTAGTTCTGAAAAACTCGTATGTGCAAATTTTCATATTTTTTTTTATAAAGTAGGGAAACACTGTAATAGATTTAAAGTCTCACTGATATCATGATGTATGGCAGCGGCTTCGTGGCCCGCAATCCGCTGGTACATTTGGCTACGTTGGTCACTAGTACCGTTCAGTGGTGTAAACCACCACTTCACAAACAACGCCTTATCAGACTCCTGAGGGTCCAATTGATATCTACATTGCAATCGAACGTCCTCTCCTATTTCTATTACATTTGGTACTGAGAATTCTGTTATGGACAATTGGCGAGTTCCTGGGGATAAAGGAGAAGGCAATTTGTGTTTTTACACATTTAATGTTGTCACAAGTAAATAAAATAAAGCTATGAAAAGAGAGAATAACGTGTCTAATAAATATAGAAATATGGTTTCTGTAGTTAAGTGTAGATGAACGTTTATTTAATATCTAACAATTTTTATTTCGCGTAAAAATCAAGTCCACGTAGTATTGATTGATGATGTATAATAATAATTATATTTTCAGTTGGAAATCTTCTATAAACAAAGGTTTTAACCATCTGGATTTGGATTTCTAAAACATCGATAAAATAATAAGTATATAAGTGATTAACTTTTCTATTTTGACACTGATTTTATAACTACCGATAATATATTATAAGCGTTAGCGAATTATGTATGATTGAAAATAACATATCTGCCAAGCGAGATTAGTGGAAACCGTTGTATTTACAAATTTTGTCTCCTTTCGCTGGGCTTCTAGTCAAATACATACAAAATTGAGGAAGGCGTAGTTTGTACTTATTTAATTTTCGAAATAGATTTCACGTTCCGGTTCCCATAGAATTATTCTATTAATCTTTTTGATTTACAAAATTGTTTTGTCCACCCACAAAGTTCTAAATCAAGCAAAATAGCTGTAGGTACCAACGAATGAGTTGGGTGCTATAAACACTTCACATTAAAATGATTAGGTAGTGAAATAATTGAAGCTCCTATATTTTAATAAATCTTGAACTGTAAGCATTGAACTTGGTCTAGGCGGACTTCGTTAATTAGTTTAACATCAGGAAAACCGTAAAATTTTGTGCACGGCATTAATCTCAGATCAATAAAATTTCAGCGTTAGGGAATCTATTTATAAGTTTTATAGAAAATTAGGTCATATCCCAATGAATAAGCGACTATCTTAAGCAACCTTGAGTTGGTCCGGGAATGTTAAAAATACCTCCGCGATCCGCTGCGACCTCAAGTGTGGCTCGTGCACAGTTTAATAGAATTATTCGATAAATAGACATCTCACTATTATTATCTAATCGGCTGTATAGAATCATTCACTGCTGACTACAATGAATGGACATACATATGTTTGCCTTGGATAGGTTTCTTACATATGAATGTATTAACGAATAATATAAAATGGAATATTTTATAGATATCACAAGTTCTATCGCTAATACTAAACTGAATTGGTACCGAAAACGGAACGAGCAGCGATTTTGAGTGTATTTGTGTTTATTTACCGACCGATTCCATCGACAATCTTTACGTTCACTTTAACAAATAACACGATTTTTTGCGCTTTTCTGTTTGAAGAAATGTTTTATGAATTTATAATCGGTTATACCAAGGGTGTATATAGTACGAGAAACATTTTCCGTATATTTCGTAGTCATAACTCTAAAACTATGGATAAATTAGACGTTACTGTCTGGAACAATACCAAAATCCATTAATTTGTTTGCTGATGAAATAACAACGGGTAAATATGTTTATCGGTTTATCGGTCAAGAAAATTAATTACGAAAATTTCGGTGCTGTTATTTATATACTTATTTATTCTGTGAGTTTATTACAAAAAAAAAACACTAGTTCTATATGCGTTTATTTACGTTCTAAAACATTTATTTACTAATTACATCCAGACTAAATACAACACGTACAAATTATTGATGTCGTTAATGTTTTTAGGGACAGATTACAGTTTTAGCAAGGCATCACAGTATATTGTTGGTTTATTAGCTATCACTTACCTGTGACGAGGTACAGAAGCAATACGATGATCCACATCGCTGCGAGCGGATCGTGCGACTGTGATTTCGCAGCCCTATCACGACTAATTTGATTCCGAGTAAAATTTTAAACTGTTCTATGACCGCACTGCTTTATCTTAACTGAATGCCAGCGTTATTGTTCCGAGAGCACGATTTTTGTTGTCAGCGTCGTAGGGGACTGTACTTACACTGCGATATTCCTGCCTCAATATTGTACGCCATAAACCTTGAATTACATTCGGCCACTATGTTAGCGTACGTTACCAACTCTGAAGATTGTGCTCGGATAATTACGTTTCGTTTAAATTTCGAATAGAATTCTTATTAGATTCATGTGAGACAAGTGAAAGACTTAATAAAAATGTTTTTTTTTTTATTTAACCTATTTATATTAAAGCCATATATATAATATTAAATGACCTTATAATTATAACAAAAATATATCTAGTTGGTAATTAATATATAGAAAACAATTACATATAAGTTTTATTATAAATTTAATTTATAACAACATCTTTGAATAATAATAGTATAGTATAATAACAGTTTTTACTTTTTAAACATTCAGTAGAATGCAATCGATCTATGGTTTGACGTTATTGGAATAAATAACTTATCATATCGAGCAGACACAAAGACGAATTCAAATTAATTAATATTTGGTATTTAGGCGTCTTTTATCCTGTGACCGATTCCATCATTATAACATCCGTAAATCGGATATTTTTGCTGAATCCAGCAGGCAATACTTCTAAAAGGCAAATCTTTATACTCATAAGTTGAGGGTAGACAGATAACAGAGGCCGATACTTAAAGAGACGATAATTTGTCGAGAGGTGTAAGTGCAAACATGCTGTCCTCCTCCAACTCATAGAAACAAATGAGACACATGATATAAGGCGCCAAGAAGAGTAGTGATAATGTCCTTTTCAAATTTAAAAAGAAAAATAAAACAGGTCACCGAGGGTCCGCGGATTTAAGTTCAGTCAAGTTATTTGTTGTCCTCGTTACACTCATAAAATCAAATGAGACAGATGACGTAAGGCGCCAAGAATAGTCGTTATAATGTCCTCTTCATATTTAAAAAGTAGAATGTGACAGGTCACTGAAGGTCCGCGGATGTAAGTTCAGTCGGGTTATTTGTTGTCCTGCTCACACTCATAAAGTGAAATGAGACAGCAGACGATCGTTGAAGGTGATGTCCTTGAAGAGCTGTGTGATGGCGGGGTGAGGGGGCGCGCGGGGCGGCTGCCGTGCGGCCCGCACATGGGTCACTGTGTCCCGCACGTGCGAGCGAGGCACATCTCCTCGTAGGGCCAGCAGACGGACCATCTGCTCCTCGGACATGGACGGACACTTCTCCAGCAGACTGTGCAGGTCTAGCGAGAGCATCTCGATGTCCTGACAACGAAGTACCTGGGTGGATGAAAATTTTTTTTAAAGTGCAGCAATAATGCTTATGGCATCTACGCCTTGTGTTTTATTTTTGAATGTCAAAAGATAATAAAAATTTAAAATTCAAGCGTAAAGAGACTTAAGATTATTTCGATAGCACAACTTACTTCAGCCAATAAACTGATAACTTCGAAGGGCCAGTCTACATTGATGCCTTCAGCATTCAAAGCAATTTTTCTGAAGAACGAGCGCAATTGGTTCGCCTCTTTGACAATTTTCACAGCTGCCTGCTGGGCCTCCTCGGACGTTTTGAAAGTTATTTTCTTTGAGAGCATTGCGGTTATATATTTCCTGTACACGAGGTTCTGGGCCTCATTTATGACATATTCGAAATTCTTCTCTCTCAAGTGGTTGTAATCCTGGAAGTAGTCTTCTAGAGTGACGCAGATCGTATCCACAGGTATGGTCGAAGCTAACCACTTAACAGTAAAGAGGTCGTCGAAATGCTCTTCCAAATCCAAAAAAGCTTCCTCCAGTAAGAACTTTGCTGCTTCATCTCTCAGATTCTGAAGAAGAGTTTACTGCTTTTTTACTTAATTAATCAATGTGACGTATGTCTAAATGTTCATTTTGTGTTTGTGAATGTGTGAGGGCGCGTGTGTGTGTGCGTGTATCTGTGTGTGGGTGTGTATCTGTGTGTGTATGTAATTTCATTCTTCACTTCGAGTCTTCTCACCTGGAAGGTTGTCAGCAGTTTGTCGAAACTCCGTTCAGCGGGCGGATGGTGCTTGGCCGGCGGCCAGCGGCGGCTCTGCGTCTGCTGTGCGAGCCTTACCATCTGCTCGCTGTTGTTCACTATAGTTATCATGTGGTGTGTGAAGTACGCCATGCGGGAACGGTCCGAGAAGTGAGTGTTCTGTGTATCATAGTTATACTGTTACTAAGCTGTTTATAACAGGTCTTTGAATTTTATGGGCGAAATGCTATATATATACGGTTCCAAAAGAAAAATCTATACAACTCGGTGGCGCCTAACAAATAAACAAAATCGACTGATATTTGTTAGTCACTATATTTTTCTTCTATCCCTAAAATTAAGTAGTGGTTTAAAGGGAAAAAAATCAATATGAAGACATACACTTAATTATATAATTATAAACACATTATCTGTTAATAGATAATTGTATCTTAATAAAAATATAATGAGAAGTACTTGCCTTAAATTGTATAACGCCCTCTCTGTACATGTTACCGAAACGTGTGACCTGATCGATGCTCAGCAACAACGCCTTGAAGGTTATATCCTTGCTGATAGTCTCGGTAACCTTAAAAAATATTATACATTATTATAATACAATAATTGTTAAGTATCAATATTTTACAAATTAATAAAAATCTGATCTCTTGTTATCATTAGCTATAAGGTCGGAATCGTATTTGTTAATGTGTTGGAAACATTTCCTAGAGCATCTACTAATACTTACAGAGAATTTGTGTGAAAAAGAATGAGTTTAGTTTACAAGAATGAATCAAAATTTAAATGGAAAAATTTTGAATTAAAAATATTCGAATATATATATATATTTATTGTGGATTTGAATTTGCAACGGAAATATCAAATGCAAGTTGTTTGACCCACTAAACTATCGCACCCTTATTTGATTAGGTGAATTAGGCATTAATTGCCATATTAGGACAGAAGAGCCTCTTATATAAAAGTCTTCTGATGTTTCATTACAAAAGAAACGTTTTTATAAAGCTACTGTCGACGCTTTATAGCTACCATTGCTTTTTTAATATTAAAACAATTCGCCAAAACATCGGAATCACTAATTTCCTAGGTTCCAGGACTCCTGTTTTTATCGGATTTAATTTAAATAATTAATATAAATTTAGTAGTTATTTGCTAAAATATAAGCTTTAAGAAATGATTTCTCATATAAAAATTAATATTAGACGAAGCTTTAATGTTATAATAAATTCCACCTGCAAGTTCTGGTCGATCATCTGGAATATGATGAGCGGTGCGTGTGTGTGGAACGCGTTCGTGTGAGGCTCTACATCCGGCGGGCGCTCCGCAGACCAGCCAGCGCGCTCCGTGGACAACGCCTTCTCCATCCACTCCATATAATTAGCTTCCATTTTCTGAATATAAAAAAAGTCACATTTAGTGATCTTATATTTTTTACTCAGGCTATAATCATACATATAATTCTCATATTAAAATTCATAAATAATATACCATGATTTTTTTAGAAGATACAAAAAAAAAAATTAAAATTTTTTTATTGTATAAAATAGTTTACTAAATTTTTTAACTGGCAATACAAAAGAACATATGGTAAGGTTATATAGCTTACTTGTAAATATTCATCTTGTAATTTCTGCATAATATCATCGCTGAGTAATGGTGGTAAAGTTGAAACGTCGATGGCAACCTCTGGACTCCCCATCAATTCTGTGCCAGCATATGTGTTCAGGATCCAAGACAGTAGTGTTACATACTCATTACCCTCTAAACCGTTCTGTACTATATCTTGCAACTACAAAGATACATAACATATTTTAATATTCATGTAGAAAATCTAAATAATACAACACTTTCCACAAAGGAAGGTTTTATGTGTCTTAAAAAGTCTTTCACTTAGGATGCTTAATATATATAGTATAGTAGTATAGTATAGTAAACTTACACTAGATGACAAACAAGTGTGATACATGTTCACGTATTTATTGACAATGTCATAGTGCGGAGGGAAACATGGCACACATAATGTCTTAACAACTCTCAAGTCTTCCAGTATGAGTTGTCTCGTTAACTCCAAGTATCTTATCAGCCATAGCTTATTATCTTCCCTTTCATCAACACGGGTGCCTTCAACCCGTTGAGCAACAGCACATTCTAGGACTTCGAAAGCTTTGGTCCGCCAATTCTTAGGTCTACCCGGAGGCATGAAACCAGATTGATCCTGTTGCTGTAATGAAGATATAAAACCTTATATATATATATATATATATATTTAAAACCTTAAATAGTAACGATAAAGGTTTTAAATAAGTCTAAAAAATAACACACTATCCTTTATTTGCCATATAAAATTATGTGAAAGATATAGAAACATGTTTTAATTACATAAGTTATTCAACTGAATACGGAAACAACGAGACATAAATCCGAAATTATATTTTTATTTACACATACACTGTCATGAAAACACATGCCCCTAAATATCCTGGCTCTAAGAAAATCTGATTAAAATTTAAGTTACTTAGTTTATATCCCCTACTGTTTGAAGGTTTCTTCTAAACTCTCCTGCTAAGAATTCCGAAAAAGATGTTCTTACACAAAATATTCTATTCATATATACCTTATAAAATACAATACTCATAAGATTTAAAACTTTATTTTAATACATGCCAAGTGAAGGTTCTCCGTCTTCAAACATCACATTACTATTTAATTACCTGCAATGCCATTTGGTCTCTTTTTTCTTCTCTCTCAATTATTCTTAGAGCTGTCACAATGACCGTCGGTTCCTTCCTAACCGTGTTCAAAGTTCTGGCTAAAATTAATTTTATCTGTTTCTCAAGCAAATTTGATACCATCTCCACATCTTCAAAATATGCCTTGAGCATGATCTTATCATGTGACGACTGATTCGGTAACCTGTGTAACTCATATAGGAGATCATCTCTTGAATTCTCCAAGTCACTTAAACACTAAAAAGTCATAATATTCATATAATTACATCATTTAAGTTATCATCATATTAGTATTAAATTTTGTTTAAGATTTTTATTGAATTATATTCAAATATCTTTAAGTTAATGAGGGAAATTCATTATAAAAATATATTTTTTGGGGCAACATTAATACTCAAAATATTTTTGTTTATATAAAGATGTAAGTTATAATATTGGGTTAAGAAGGAAATGTTATTGGAAATGGATACCATGCTCAGACATGCAAAATCTTATTTAAATAAACTGGCAATAATGTATATATATATATAACATATATGTTTTTTTTTATGCACCTGATGGGCATGCAATAGTTTTCCCTCTCCTATCCATTGTTTTGTTTTAGCCACACTCTCTGGAACTGTAAATATATGTTTTAAGCTATCCATTGCTGTCACGTACTGTGAGTGACGTGAATCCTCTTCCCTCACTGCTTGTAATGACGCCACTAACGGTGGTACACCTTTCAACAGATCTTCTAGTTCATCCATTCTGTAATTAGTGCAAAATATTTTTATACACCATAGTTATAGTGACTAAAGATAGGAATATTAAATTCTATATAAAATTTAATAAAATTTTCTTTTATTTGCTATTATTTATAATCTAAAAATAATGTTCAATAAATTACTTGTTACTTATTAAATGAATGTCATCCAAACACTCTTGTAATTGTTTTAATCCAACGCTAACCCCATCTAGCTTTCCTTGAACTGCTGACTTCAGTTGTGCTTCTATAGAGGCTTTCTTATGAGTAATTCTTTTTTTATATTGCTCTACCTAAAAGTACACAAGTCAAATTTATATGGTAACCACCCACTTGAATCACTGTTAAAATTCGTTATTTATTTCGGTCTTTATGTATGTTAGTATAACACTGAACCTTCTCAAGCTGCCCTGGTCTTTGCATCATATTCATGACCATCTTCTCTGCTGCTGCTTTGGACTCTTCTTCAATTTCTTCCATAGTACTCATTGTATGATTTTATTTAATTATTACTACCACAAGTTACAAGGTAATATTATAACTAAAATTAGAAAGATTAAATATTTAATCCTTATAAAACGAAGTCACTAAGAGATATATGTTTTGATACACTTAATAGATAGATACTTGCTTACTAGTTACTCTTACTACTAAGTGTCAACTGTCAACACAATTTAGTTTTTCAACAATGACGTATCAGCATTTGATAAATTACAAACGATTCCAGACTCAATTAACTCGTAATAAAAACGCTAATTTACACTCTTGAGCGACTATTCAAACTGTCACCTCATGCTTCGGCTCGTGCCTCGTCTCGCAACTCGGACGCGAGTGTAAATCCCTGGTTAGATTAAAGCTTAAAACACTTTTTATTTTGACCTGTTATAAAATAAACTTATGTAGAAAAAATTAAAAACTTAAGTTTTGAACATTCTAAAAATCTATAACTTATATATTTCATTGGTACACATGTTAGGTTTTTACTATCTTAATATCAATACTATGTTGAACTTTTTTGACATTTTGACAGTGCTAGGTAGTTGTTATTTGTTTTGACATATTGCGATAGTCGGCAAAAGTTAACAATTGTTCTCATATCAGTTATGTGATATGTCCTATCAATATAGTTATAACTCGTTGAAATCGTGGCACATTATGATTTTAAAGGCGTTATGTTAAAATCTATAATAATAAGAAAAATAGGAATCTACAATTTTATAAATCACATTAGGTAGCAAGATGTGGTCAATAATTATTTTAATAATATACTGTGTTATTGCTTATTTAATCACTGACGAATTAATACCAAAGTTAAAGCATTTATTTATTAATGCTGGTTTATATGGCATAGATTTATGCAAAGTCTCACAAGAGAAAATGTAAGTACATATTTTAAGATGTTTAAATTGTTTAACATAATAATATTTAACAATCTCTTGTGTTACAGTCCAGAAGCCCTTGGTGTTGTGTCGGGATGTATATTTTTGGTTACAATATTCTTATTTATACCAATAGCTTTTGGAAATGATTTGATGGATAGGGGAAGCTTTCCCCATAATGAGGTTAGTTTTTAGGCTATTTTTAAAGAAAGAATGATAGAATGGTTTTCCTACGAGGTAGGAGATGAAACCTCTCAGAATTCCATGGAATCACCTTGCGGTTTTTGGATCCATCACTTTGCAGGGAGAGGAGCTTAAACAGTGCTTGGGACTTGTGTAGGTGTAGGTTTAAGGATCCCCTATCTAACGGATGTTAAACACTCACCTCCACCGTCCAAGTTCCTCTCTCTACCTAACCAAATTTGTAACGAACCTATTCTTAGTGAATTCAATAGCAAGCTCGAACTACTTGTTGACCTTGATTTATTTCTTTACAGTTTGCGGAACTACTAGCAGCTTTACTCTCTATATGTTGTATGTTGCTACTGGGCTTTGCTGATGATGTATTGAACCTCAAGTGGAGATACAAACTTCTCCTGCCAACAGTCGCATCACTCCCATTGTTGGTTGTGTATTATGTTAACTTCAACTCAACAACTTTTGTTGTGCCACTCCCATTGAGGCATTTTTTTGGAGTTTCTGTGAATATCGGTGAGCTTTTCGTCATATTAAAATATTATAATTGTTTCATTGATACATTTATTTGAAATTTTTTAACAATTGCAGGTTTTCTGTATTATATATATATGGGAATGCTGGCGGTTTTCTGCACAAATGCAATTAATATTTTAGCTGGAATAAACGGCCTTGAAGTAGGCCAGTCACTAGTTATAGCTTTGTCCATAATAATTTTCAATTTACTTGAGCTAAAAGGAGATCAATTCAAAGCTCACTACTTTTCATTGCATATTATGATACCTTACCTTTCTACTACATTGGCTTTATTCAAGCATAATTGGTTAGTATGAAGTATTATAAGAAATATATATTTCGTGATATATACTTAACTTTATTAAACATTTTTTAGGTACCCTTCAAGAGTATTTGTTGGTGATACCTTCTGTTATGTGTCAGGGATGACATTTGCCGTAGTAGGCATACTTAGCCACTTTAGTAAGACTGTCCTTTTGTTCTTCCTACCCCAAATTATAAATTTTTTGTACTCAGTACCACAACTATTTCATATTATCCCCTGTCCAAGACACAGACTACCTAAGTATAGCGCAGAAACAAATTTGCTCCAAGCAAGCAGGACAGTTATTCCAAAAAAAGATCAGAAATATCTTAGCAAAAAAATTGTAGTGGTTCTATCATTTTTTCATTTAATTGATAAACTTGAAGATGATGCATCTATAGTTATGAATAATATGACACTGATTAATCTGTTTTTGATTAAGTTTGGGCCAATGTCTGAGGTCAGATTGACTGTAATGTTACTAATGTTTCAAGTGTTATGTACATGTGTAGCATTCATTATAAGGTATCCATTGGCTTCATATTTTTATGATATTTAACAATTTGTGATAACTTAATAGATTAATATAAGAATTAAGAATAATTATTTTATGTGGTGTATATGGTTTTAAGCTAAAAAGTCTATTCTGCCGTACATACCTTTAAGTATAGAAGTGGATGAGCTAATAGATTTTTTGTTTTGTCTATTTAATTGTTTAACCCAAGGAAACTTTTCATACATTGACTATTCTAAAAAGCTCGTGTCTGATTACTGACACTATCAATATAGTGTTTGTCGCTTATTACAAATGTGATTTTCTGTAAAATTTTGATTGATTTATGACAATAAATAAAGTATCGAAATATTTGTTATCCGATACATTTTATGGCAGTGTTATTTTTGTTCTCAAAAATTTATTATAATAAAGTTATCTTAAAAAAAAATTCTTGCAAATATGTATTTTCGTCCACCAACCTTCGTAAGTTTCCTACACTAGTAATTAAAAACCGTATTAAATTCAGCAAAAAAAAAAAAAATATGAAAAAAACTTGCATTAAAAGCATGCACCATAATATATTTAACATATTTATTAATTGTATGCAACCTATAAATAATAGAAATATTACTTTATTTACAAACAATCCTTTTAAAATATATCACACAAACTTTTATAGTAAATACCTAATATTTGAGATTATTCTAGTATAAATTATAATCTAAGGAATGTAACATTTCATATGCAATCTGGTCAACATAATAAACTTTCTCAGTCTATGTAATAACTGCACTTATTCTTCGGGGATATTAATTACCGTTTTTCAAGCATTAAGGGTGTGAATTAAAGAAATCTTTGGCCATAAGAATGTGACATTTAGAATAATATCTGCAGACTTGACAGTTGTTTTCATATATTTATCAAATAATTATGGACAAATACAAAGCAATGTGCCCTTAACCTATGAATTTAATGTAACCAAATATCATATAAAATATTATCCTCAGGATCGTTTTCATTGATCACTCTTAATGTTTTGAGGGTTTGTAAATAAAAAGTTAATTCAGAAGTCACAACACCGTGCTGGGGGCTACCGTTCGCAACTATGTTCATTTTGCTTAATTGTTCTCGTAATTTGTCTTTAAAATTGTCGTGTACTTTCATGTAAATATTTCGGATTTGTTCTAAAGGTAAAATATCTATGAGAGCTTCATGCAGTTTGACCAAGTGTTTAGAAATGTTACGGAATGTCTGCGAAGGTACTGGAGGCTTAGCTTCCCAGCCAACTAACTGAGAACTCAACATGTTGCTCACTATGAAACAGATTTTGCTCTCAATTTCCTTCTTATGACCAATTATGTCACTCTCAATGCTGTTAAATCCACCGAGGGACAAATCTTTGGAGCTATTTTCTTCTAATAATTTTTTTATTAATGGTAAAAGCCAAAGTATTACTTGAAGTGATCTAGACACTAAAGCTAAATTTGATGTAGAAATTGTTTTTAATCCAGCACTCTGTATAGCTCCAGCACCCAAAACCAACTGGCAACATCGAGAATTAAACAATCTCATCAATTCTAACATACAATGAACTAAATATTGAACAATATCTGGAGACTGTTTTATTGCGTCACAGTACTCAAGTAGAATTTTTATCAAAAGTTGCACTGTCGCAACGACAGCATAGCTCTCCTTATCTATAATTAAATATTTACCATCAGCCTTGCCACTTTCGTAATTAAGTGTTGAAGGTATTTCCCCAATTTCACATATTTTGTTTATTACACTCTGTAACTCATATGGTACATCAGCAATTTTCCATCTCTCACTGTTAAGAGCTGTGGTCAGTTGTACCCGTCTATCAGAATGCAAATTTTGAATATATTTCATAGCAAAACTTCTTAACGCCAATTTCATTGAATTACTGTAGTGTCCTGTTATATTTTCGCACTCCTTTGAAAAGTCTTCTATTAGCTTTGATAATTTTGATAGTTGTGTTAAATCTGTGAAAACGTAGTCTCTATCCGTCTTAGTTACAATGAGATTGGCACATTTTTCGTTGCTGTAGTCAGACAGTGAGATAATAAGTTTTTTAATTTTATCCTCAATTAATAAAAGCTCATCCTGTGTCCATATATCTTCACTATCATTTCCTGTGATGTCACTCATTTGACTGACATCCAATATTAAATTACACAAAGATAAAATTCTTCTAAATAAATTAACTATATTGGGAGTGACTTTCTGAAGAAAGATGATACCTTCGTTACAAAGCAACCATGTGTCTGTATTAGATCCCCTTAATACTATTTCTGTACTACCATCTCTATCTGATATTATTTCTATGACACATTGTTTTATAGTCGTTTGAATTGAAGTCATTGCTTCTGTTTTGAATATGTCTAGAAAATCAAATTCTTTCAAACGGAGTATACCAGATACAATGGACACAATTTTATCTCTTTCTGGTAAATCAGCAGTATCTTTTAGAGGTCTGTTTATGTCAGCAATAATAAATCTTAGAAATTCATTGCTTAACATCTTGTGTATCAACCTTTTCATCTCTGTCAGCTGTGGTGATAAATGTCTGAAGGCTTGTATACCCGATAATCTTGTCGATAGAACTCTTTGTGTAGAGCTTATTAAGTCAAGAGCAGCAACATAGTCTGAAGTACTTAAAAGAAGTTGAATCATAGGTTGGGTTTGCTGCACTGTTCCCATTAACTTCAAGAGTTCATGAACATTGTTAAGGTTTTTGTTGATTCTAGTGAGGCTTATTAATTTTAAAGGACTATCAGTTAAATTCTCTTTAACATCTTTTATATCCCTCCTTGTATTTTGAACTGTTCTAACGGCTCTCGCCATCTGTTCCATGATAGTGTCATGAGAAAGCATAGCATGGAAAAAGGCATCAGATTTCTGCGCTACCTGTTTTGATATCTTCATTTCAATTATATCAAGGTATGTACTCAAAGTTTCTTGGAGTGACCTTATGGTGCTATTTATGTCCTGTGTGTTTGATAACCCAGGAAAAACTTTACTGAAGTTTTGAGGGTCATTAAGAGCTAAAGATTGCTCATAAAAGATGCTAGGAATCTCACAAACTGTTTCCACTACTGGTGTTTTACTTTTAGCTGGTAGAGTCTCTTTAAGTTGTCGGTGCCTTTTAAATCTTTTTGATATTTTTTTACAGTATGATTCAAAGTGAGCCAGAGTTATAACTGGCAAATATGGACTAGGATATATATCTACCTTATCAGTAAAGCTGTCACCCCATGTTTTAGTAAAAAAATTGTTCTGCTTGCCTCTGTTTGGATCATTCAATACTGCAGGCAAGTTTTGTGATGAGGAATAGAATGTCCAGTCATCATTTATACTATTTTTATAAAGGTGGTGTTGTCTAATGTGGTACTTAAATCCTGCTTTTCGTAAATCACCAAATTGCAATGCTGAACAAATGCCATTCTGCCCATATTGGCATAGTACGATGGAACCCTCTTTAATACTGTGTTTTTCGTGTATGTGCCTGGAATAAAATATATTTTTCTATTAATGTCTCATACAATTATAAATTTAAGGGATTTGTATATTTACAATTTAATATACACAAAATACATAATAATACCAACTAAATGAAAAATAAAACAATTACCTTTCGAATTCCGTGGCAGAGTTGAACAGAAGGTTTGGGCAATGAACACAGTTTTGCCATGCTGGCGTCTTATTTGTGGTATTCTTGTCCTCCATAACATCTTTATTTAAATTTTTAGATTATATTTTATAATATAATTTTAGATATCATCTGAATATTAAATTAAAGTAGGGGACGAAAGAATACATGGTATTGATAAAAAGTACATAGGCCGTCAATGTGACTTTAATATTGTCCATAATTGACATTTGACAACTACACGTCACATAATGTGCTTAAATTCTTGAGGCACGGATTCCGGTTTTTTCTTTAATAACTTAAATTTATTAGTCTACTAGATAGTAGCGACTTAATAAAAACATAATTTAATGAGCAACATTTTATAATCAAGACTCAAAACTACATTGTTAACGTTATTTTCATATAATAACATTGTTCAAGTACAAGAAAATACACATAACTAAATATTTAGTTCTTATAAAAATAGGCTTTTATTAAAATTTCTCTTTGTATAAAAAGAAAATATAGCCGTATTATTTCTTTAAAGAGTTAAATATGTAAAATAATTATTAGAAAATAATTATATCCTATGAAATAAATAAAATATAATAATTTTAATTGAATATAGAATAAGATATATTTTCCTACTGATAAAAATGTTTATATTAACATTAAGATTATTTAATTTTTTTAAGTTTTATGTCCAAATCTATTTGACGTAAGTTAAACTTTAATTCACAAAATTTCAAATAAATTATCCTTAATTTTTCTCTCTAATTTCATCATAAGTAATAAAGTCCAAAAGCTATCTTAAGTGTTTTTATTTTCGATATATATTTTGAAATGCTATTATGCGATAGAAAATTTTAAGGTTTTTGCTCTAGGTATAAAAATTATATTTTTTGACACATTAGGACTTCTAGTCGATATATTTAGTTTATAATTTAACAATTGTAATAATAGATATTGCGTGTAACTCGCATTATTGAAATTGTTTATTGTACCTGATAGAAAAACTACAACATCTTTGAAGTGTACTGTGTGTAGTGTAAGCACATGTATGTTTTTTATTATTTAAAAATGCAAAGTATACATAAGTGCCTTTATTAAAAAGGTTTCTTAATTAATAAAATCATCATTTAGTAATAAGTCATCATCTCTTGGTAAAATTTCATTTTATGGCAAAAATATTTATTTAGTATTAGGTATTTCTAATTAATCAATTTCTTTTAATTTATTTATTAGTTTTATTTTTTTATTGACTGCTATTAACAACTATTGATATAAGATGTGAATAAATAAAATGTTGCAACATAGTTATCCGATATGTTTTATTTATATAAATAATTTATTTACAAAAACGCAAGTTACATTTTACAACACTACCTTAAATTGTTGCGACCAATGCATTTTAACAAATGAACATGTAATACTATATTGGCATTATATGAAAGTATTTATTCTTTTTGACAATGGTAGCAGGCACAGGTAACAGCGGATTTAAATACTAAATTTCTCTCTCCGTCCAAGCATAGCACTTTCACTGGGATCTGAAACACGAAAGGATTTTCATTGAAATTTATAAAACTTAATGAAGAAAACCATAACGAGAAGGAATTGAAACGTGTCTCTAATTGGTCGACAATATTTTAGGAAATTATACCCAACTAAGTTACATTTATAAAAATACATTCTATTATTAATTTAACGTCATCAATACTTACGTCTTCCGATTCCATAATATTGCAGCATTGTCCCAGCGAAGTAACGGGATGTCTTTTGAAGCCAAGCATAATGCTGGGTAGTGAATACGATTCGCAATAACCACGGCAGGCGTTTGTTGTTATTTTAAATTCAACACAATCCGGGATACTAATACTTCTTGTATGACCTTATTAAAAAAAAAAACAAAACATTTGAAATAAACTATTTAGATATCTAAAATTATAAGATTTATTACTTCCTTATTTCATAGCAATCCTAAAATATTTTAAAAGTAATCTTACAATAACATTACAAATAGCTGATAGCTAACAAACACAAACAAACAGAAAGTAAAATTTTAATTATGCTGTCATATTATAATTTTAATATGAAACTTATCACTCCATTCTTAAAAAATACGAACCCTGTCTGTGGCAACCAGGTTTTTTGTAACTTTGTGCAACGAGTAAATGACTAAGGGTTAAAAGTAAAATAAAATTTCGAAGGAACATCTTAGTAATATTCGACTCCTGATTTGCGAATGAGACAACGATGAAGATGTTGCCTTTTTTATTCGTCCAAAAGAAAGCTTATACAGTGGTTGCAAACCATTTCTTCTTCTTTTTTTTTTTTAAGGAAGATCTAATGCGTACTGAATATTTTTGAGCTATATTGGAGTTTTTGTTTAGAATGTTAGTTGACTAAAATATTTAAATAAAAATGATAAGCTAAAATAATAAAAAGAGCTTTTAATTAGTAGCTATGTAAGTCTTACTATTATGTTCTTTAACAGTGTCAAATTATCTTTTAAAAATCTACTCTTGGAGAAATGAATGAAACTGTTGTTTAACTCTGATATATTCCGAAAAAATTAAATGTTTTTTCAGCACATTAAACAAAGGCTAAAGTGTTCTGACCTGAAAGATTTAAATGGACTGTTAGTAATGAATGTTATTTACTTACATTGTCATACTTCTTCGGAATATTTCAAGTAAGTATTAAATTACTTAACTCAAGAACATTTATTTTATTATACACCTAATGTACCGAGGTATTGTATATGTATATAGAATTTTCTTAAGGTATTTGAATATTCACTTTATTTCAATTAGTTTAAATGATTTCTTGGAATAAGGAAAGGAAGAAATAGAATAATAATAAAGTATTTTTTGTAATTAGATTTATTTGTAGATCTTTTAACACTATTTTAGATTGCACGAGGCGTTATAAAATAGTTTGATAAATTAAAATCATTAGTTTGCTCATTTTTTGTTTAAATATTAATACACGTGGGGATATTATATACCTAATGTTTACAAATTTTGTAAAATAAATGGTAGAAATTAATCATTAAAAGAAAATTTTAAACTTAAAAAACAATAGTTTAGCTAATTGTTGTTTAAATTAAGGAAATATGCAGCAATCTGTTCGTTGCTCAGCAACGAATCCAAAACATACATTAGCAAGTGCGCCTAAACCCTACTTTGTGATTAGAATATTAACGATGGCTAAACATATGGAGTACAAAATCTTAAATCTTTATAAAACTAGACAATATGATAAATGTCTTAAGTTATGCGACATAGTCCTGCAGGAGAAAACTGATAGAATGTTAGAGTACATACGAATGCGTGCTATGACTATTCAGGCAAAAATTGCTGGTAATGGGTATGAAGAAGTAAATTACTATCCTCAACGGGACGAACTGACATCTACCACAGTCGCCAAAACACCAAGACCAGGGACATCATTTCAAAGAAACGTTAAAACTGCCCAAGTTGATGCTAACCTAGTGAGTAAAAGTATTAAAACTATTATAAAAAAAAAATACGCGTCCAAAATGGTTACTTGTAAAATATTTGAAAGGACTTTCACATCAAAGTATAGTCATATAATAAACTCTGGTGGTACCACGTATTTACGAGGAAAGAGGTTTCTGTGATTTCTATTTTAATCGATTTAATAAACTAAAAAAAACAACTAAAACTTTAGGTTTCGACATATATTATTATATAATATATTAGTACGACTAGTAGGTAGCTAAAAGAGACAGCACAGGGATACATGGAATGAGAAGGTGTAATTGTTTAATTTTAAGTAGAAAAAAATATACGTGACTTTATTTCATATTTTTTTGTTTTTTGTCAGGATCCAAGGACATATACCCAGAGAGCTACATTAAATACATCCCGAACTCGAACAGCCCGATCAGTTCTTAATACTGCATCAAGGGCTTCCAGAGCTGCTACGGCAATTGCTGGAGGAACAACGTTCACCTTAGACGCTCCTGTCACTCTAAGATTCCTCAACAAGGATGACAAATTGTTTCTTCCCGCTGCTAAGACTTTATTTGAATATATTTATTATTGTGAAAGCGACGTGCGAAAGGTTTGTTATTAATTTGTATTTTGGTAAAGATTCTTTATTGAACTTATAGTTTTAAATTAATTGATTAGATTTAAAGAGAATTACTGAACAATTAGGGTATATTGGCAGACGTGGATACACAAATATGAGGAATAGGTATTGGTTGTAGTTATCTTTATTTTAGTTATTATTTTTCTTAAGACAATTAACACTAAGATTTGTTTTTCTATACCCAAAAAAGTGAAAGGCGTTGGCTCGTTGGTTTTTTAAAGTTTCTAGAATTTTCATTCCACTTTCTACTTTTAAATTTTAGTGGATTTTAGAATTGCTTCAATGTGACTGATAGCATTTCCTTGAGATTTTCTTCATGTATTCTATGTACATATTGAATATATTAAAGTAAAATTTATAGGCCATGGAGGTTGCATTTCAAGCTCAAAAAATGGATGATACAAATGATTGGTGGTGGAAGTTTTCTCTTGCCCGTTGTTATGAGACACTTGGAATGTATAGAAATGTGGAAGAATGTTTAAGAATGGCGTTGAAACAGACAAAACATATTTCAATATATCTAAGATTGATTGCTATGTACGTTGGTCTAGAACAACCGCTTCCCGCTCTTGAAGTTTGCAAACAGGGTTTGTCAGTATTTCACGAGTATACTCCACTCTTATTGGAACAAGCACGAATACATGAGAAAATGGGCAATAATGCTGTAGCTGTTAAGTACTACAGAATTGTTGCAACGGAAGATCCCACTAACATGGAGGCAATTGCTAATATCGCGATGTACAATTTTTACAATGACCAGCCAGAAATTGCTTTACGATATTACAGGTAAAAATATGTACGATTGCATAAAATGCATAATTGCAAATGTCAAGATAATTAATTGTATACCATCTTTTAGGAGACTATTAGCTACAACACCAGTAGGTCCCGAAATTTACAATAATCTTGGACTGTGTTGTCTATACTGCAATCAGTGGGATCTGATAATTCCTTGTTTTAGACAGGCTCTGTATCATTTTACTAATCCAGAGTCCCGATCTACTATATGGTTCAACCTGGCCCACGTTGCTTTGGTAAGTTACATACTTAATTTATCAATTTATATATTTAATAGATAACCTGTTGATTAATTGAAATGTTTACGAAAAAAAGAATAGAAGTCCACATTTATGAAAACTTTTAATATTCACATAAGTCATAACTCGAGTATGTTTTGTTTATGTTGTGACAAAAACATTTGTCCCGACTTCATGCGAAAATGTTTACTGCATTTTTATTAAAATGTTCTCTTGAAAATATTAAAAACATATCTGAGAGTTTCAAACAAATTTATGTTTAAACTGATAAAAATTGTAAGGTAACGAAAAATATTCTTTTTAGTCTACAGGGGACTTGACTCTGGCTCGACGATGTCTACTGGCCAGTCTCGCTATATCAGAACATGGAGTCTCTAGGAGAGCTCTGTGGGCCTTAGACAAACGAATCAGAGCACTTAAATCCAGAATAGATTAAGTGGTTCGGGTTTGTAAAGTCTTAATGAACAACTTGATGTATAGACTTGAAGAAGAAGAGTCGAACATAACGAGAATTACATATATTGGCTTTGTATAACGTATGATAAATTATAATAGAGATATGTATTTATTTATAATAGAGATATGTATTTAGATTATTGTGTTTCACCTTATTTATTTTTATATATACTCTATATAGATGTATGGTGAATTTGTAATGTACAATAGACCTTGTGTAATGAGATCTAAGCCTTTCGCGAGTTTTATTCATTTAAATGAAAGTAATATTTTTCGGATATACTGCGCATGCTTTATTTTTTGTTAAAACTACATGCTCCCGATGTTTCGGTTACTTTTCAGCAACCGTGATCACGGGCAATTCGTCTGCCGTGTTTCATTTAAATTGTTTACCTTGTTTAATTCCTGAAATAAAATAATTTTAAGGTACCTAATATTAGTACCAGAAACTTCAGTATATTAAAAGACAAACAAAACTGTATGAAGTCTTATACGATTTTCAGACATTCTGTGTCATCAGTATAATAAATAAATATACTTAATTATAAAGAATTCGATAAATTTGAGTAAATTTTCATTTACTTTGCTCTTGGTTAATGTTTTCATGTAAAAATAATCCCTAAACGACGAGGCTGTAATGTGTTTCATTTATTTATTTTTTTACATTGGTGTTGAATTATAAAAATGTTGTAAAGAAAATATTTTAGTTCAAAATATCCAGACAAGTACATCTACATAAAAATTATAGTAAGGTTTTTTCGAAACTATATAATATAAAATTATATAACATATTATTTTATATTTATCATCATCATCAGCCTATCGAAGCCCACTGCTGAGCAAAGGCCTCTTCTCACATGGAGAAGGCTAGATCATTAATCGCCACGCTTGCTCAAGACGGGTTGGCGATTTCAATCTTATAATTAGAAATTACAAGACCAGGTTTCCTCACGATGTTTTCCTTCACCGTTTGTCAGTGGTGTCTAAATACTCTTAGAAAGTACATATGATTCGAAAGATCACATTGGTACTTGCCAGGTTTCGAACCCGCGCCTTCACGTATGAAAGGCGGGCCTTTTAACCTCCAGGCCATCACGATTTAATAATTTAGTTTGCTTCTAATTTGTTACTTTTAAATTTTATGTTCAATTTGAGACAATAAAACAAATTAATATTTTACTTAAAAATAAAATAAAAAGGTTTCAGTATTTATATTTCGCAGTATTTTTTTTTCACTGTACTGAAAGTTCTATTATCATTATCTTCCCTGTTATAGGATTTTTCTTTGTGTTCGTTCATTAAAAAAGATCTAAATAAAAAGCAACCATATTAAGTTTAAAAAAATATAATTTACACATACATTTCAACGGCCAAATGATATAAAATATAAGTATTTAGACAGAGAGAGTCTCAAAAAGTAAGATAAATTATATACTATACTATATGTATATTAAATGAAAAAAATTGCAGTGGGACAAAAAAAAATGTAATCAGCATACTAAGAATATATGTATAATCAAAAAAATATCTAAACATAACAACCTTCAAGAGAATCAGGATTAGAATACTTAATAATTAATGTAAGACAATGAGTGCGTCCAGCATCGTCTGGAAATGTAAGCATTGCAATTATAACATAATATTAATGTTTTGAACTATATAATATTATAAAAATAAACACCTTTTAAAAGTAATCACTCTGTTATCAGAATTATACGAGAACACTAATCAATATATGATTTACACAACCGAACGCCTAATTTACATTCAACATGTGTTGATCATCAAGTGTTTTTTGTTATACATACACCGGTTTTCATAGATTTTTTTTTATCTATAACCAGTATCATATTTGTTTATAGTGAAACCACTAAGATGTGATGGATTATAGCTGCAAGCCCTATTGTTATTGTCTTTGACAGCGTCATCAGGAAGGTTGAGTGGTCCGAATCGGACCTGCCTTTAAATATGGGTCTGACGGCTCAGGAAGTACGTCCCTTCTATGAATGCCTCAAAGAGGCAACACTTCAGCTTAAGACGTTGTTCAAGGGAATGTTGCGACGGGGGGTGTAACAGTGTGCTATCTTCGGACGGCAGAACTCCAGAGTATTATTGATGAGAGAGCCAGTATACTTATCACAACTTTGCATCGTCACACTATACTGTGCGAAGATTTATATATAAAAAGCCTTAAAATATCCATTGGTGGCGTGATGATGTAAATATAATGGAACTATCTCTCAAGGCAAGATTTTCATTTTATTACAGGAGATGGCACTAATTCAATTCAATGTTAAGCTTATATTAAAGTGTTTGACGGAGATACAAAATAAATAAGATATTAAATATATACGTACATTTAACCAACATCCCTAAAGATCATGCCATCAAGGTCAACAAGTATTACGAGCTCACTAACAAACACACTAAGAAAATGTTCGTTGTAAATTTGTACGCGGTAGAAGTAGGAGCGAGAGGTATAACAGCCAAATCTCTCTACAACCTTCTAAAAGACTTAAGCCTGCCAAGAACTAACATCAGTTCATTGTTGGAACGTGCGTCGAAGGCAGCCCTAGCAGGTTTGTTTCAAATTTGGTTAGGTAGAGAGCGGAGCTTGGACAGTGGAGGTGAGTGTTTAACGCGCGGTAGATAGGGGTCCCTTAAACCTACACCTGGGTCGCAAGTCCCGGGCACTGTTGAAGCTCCTCTCCCTGCAACGCAATGGACCCGGCAATTTCGTCTCATATCAAATGTATAATTATTAATGTTCATATTTTAATTTGTTTATCGGTTCAAAAAGTTATTTTTAGTAATTTCAAAGGCGTCAAGCGAGTACACGGCCTCCCTGATGGAGGTAGTTAAAGTCGCTCATGAACATCCGCAACATAGTTTTCCGGATGCATTGCCACCCTTGATTTTAATTAATTAACATTAAATATTCGTTTAGAGCTGGATCAAAATGCTCCATATTACGGAGCTCGTCGTATTTTAGAGTCGCGAGCGAGTCCAGGATAGGTTCTGGATGGCTGCGTTGTAACGGCTTAACTTCCTGATTTATATCCATTTCGGGAGTAATACGGGATATGTGACGCTGTTTTATCTGAAAGGTATTAGGAATTTATATAAATTAGGATTAAAGAATATATTGTTTTTACGTATTGTTTTACTTGGTCCAGTGTAGACTGAGGAATTCCTATATTTTCCCAAGTGTCTTGGCCCTTAGAGATGCTTAAAGGCTTAGAATAATTTGTATTCTTTTCTTTCAATGAAACTCCATTTCCAAATCCCATGTTAAAGAACATCTCTTTAGCTCGTCGTACCAATTGCGGTTCCTTTGAAGAATAGAACAACAAATTTCCGTTGGATATGAGTGCAAAACTCCTCATTGTCGTACTGATTACCTTCTTAATTTCACTATCTGTAAATTAGTAACAAAATATTGGTTTAATTTTTTCACATTTAATATGTCATTTGAAAAAAATCTTATTTCAATAAAATTATATTGACATATCTATTTATGTGTTATATAAAAGCTCATATAAATCATTACCATAATTTTTGAAAATATCATATTTTCCTCCGATTATTACTAACTCGGGATGATAATCTGAATCAGAATAGTTTTCTTTCATTGCTTGATAACACGTTTCTAGCACATTCCATATGGTTTTAATCTTGCTCAAGTCCACCATAATACAGAAATAGAACTTTCCTTTAATAGGAACTGATATTAGGACACTGTGCAACATCTCTAATTTACCACCGTATTCCCAAACATGACAAATTGTCTTATCCATGCCAGGCTTTTGAGATGATTTTCTGCCAAAAGAATATTCTAATACTAAAGTCTCTCGTGGAGTCTCAGATTTTTCCAGAAAACTGTACAATAGATGTGACTTGCCCTAAAATTCATAATCACTAACAAATTTGATGGTCATACAGAAAATGTTATCAACAAATGATCAAAGACGCAATAATATTCATATTTTAATAATAATTTTAAACTAAACAGAGTATTATTTATAAGTTAATACTGTAAAATTAAATCCAAACAATGTTATAATTTATAGCATCTCTTTAATTATTTGTATACAATTCGATACTCACTGCAGACTTACTACCAACCAAAATTATAGTGCGTGCAGTATCTTCGTTCGCATCTTTTAAAGTTTTGTTAACTATTTCCACAGCTAAATCTGGTATAGACATAATGTAATTGCAATTACCGGCAAGACAAAAATAAAATTTGCTAGAATTTAATTAGGTTTGTATTTGTGACACTTATAATGTTTTGCATTGGTTGCATAGCAACGACGTGTTTATAAATATAGGGTATTATATAGACTTTTCATTAGATCTGGGTTCCGTATTGCAATACCTTTGTGTTGGAACGCTTTCTACTTTAAACGTAATATTTGGTATTGCTTGTAACTTTGGTACAAATAAGTATTATTTAGTAAATAATACTCATTTAATAGATAAATGTGATTAATAAGTGAAATACTGCCTTTATCATTATATTGACCGTAACTGCAGATACATTTAAAAGCTCATTTTCCTAATAGACTTAAAATATGCTATGACTATAAAAAAATTCTGATGTAAGTAGTAATTGATCATGACATTAAGAACTGTCTGTGTACCTGTACTTGCACTACCAGCGGAAAAAAAGTAATCAAATATCCATGGGGCAGTAATTACAAACGTATGGTTCGAAAAACTGTATTTGAAATGAATTTAATGTATTCAACTTTTGTAGACAAAGAATGTCTTATGATTTGTAATATTGTCATAAAAGAAGCAAGCAAGCACAGACGAGAGAAATAAATAGTAGTTAGTTTGAAAACACTAAAGCGATTTCTAAAATTTTGACATAAGTCATAAAGTATAGATAAAAAATAAATTTTATGTAAGTCAAATATATAGTTTAATTTTTATATTTTGCACATGTTTCGTTACTTTACTTTTATTTCGGTCGCGTATAAAAAAACTATATACTTGTTAGATATGTTATTGGCACCTATGGGCAACTAGGAATCCCTTGATATTTCAAAATTTTTTCTGGCAAGATAGTAGGTACATAAATGAATTTATTAGCAGAGTTCGGACCATTTTCAAAGACCGAATATGTCCTTTTAAAATATGATGACGACACTTTTTAAATATAGTGCTCTTATGAAAGATAGTAAAAGTTTAAAAAATGTAAAAAATATTTTTGTCTGTAACTGGTAATCAGATTTGAAATATATATTTTTTATCATAGGGAAAAATTAATAAATTTAATCGTAACCAGACTTCAAGACAATGTGTCATAGGAAAGCATGTTTATATAAATAAAAATCATATCATTTAAATACATTTAATCAACTACTAATGTTACATTTTATTTTGGCATCTGGAATATTAAGGAATATATAATAACATTGTAATGGTAACTATTAAAATAGTAATTAAATAATTATAATTAAATGTAGAAATTATTTTAAATGAGATTTTAATCTGTTGTATTCAACTTCTTTAGTAATTATCTCCTTGTTAAGGGTTTTCAGGATATCTTGGAACCGTTGCCTTAATGTCATATTCTCCATACCAGCTATTTCTAGTTGTGTCCTTTGCCTTCTCTGTTTGAGTTCTTCTAGTTCAGTAAAAAGCTCTTGCATTTTGAAACTGGAAGAAGTGTTGGGATAACTGCTTGAAGATTGCTCTCCACTTTGCTTGCTATCATACTTAGTTGACTGATTCCTGTTAGCTGATGACATCTTTGGTGGAGATTCAAACATTTCAGATTTAAATTGTGTAGCAAAACTAGATCCCTTAGAAATGTCTCCGGCATTTATAGAATTGTTTTCGGACAAGGGTTCTTCATAGAATGACAACCTGCTATCTTCTACATCAACACTGATATTTTCTTCTTCAACATCACTGTCACTTAAAGCATCACCAAAAATATCTTCAACTTTAGATGGCTGATTAGTTTTGGGAGTGGTGTGTGTAGTATCTTTCTTGCTCTTGCCTTTCTCCACTTTAGGCAATGTAGCCTCGTTTTTAGAGACTTTAGGAGTTTCATCTTCCTCTTTTATTACTTCCCAAGTGAAACTAACAGCTTCATTATCAGCTCTTAATAGTCTTTTAACCTCTTTTTCTATCTCAGGTCCTTCTGTACATTTCTTTCTTAGTGTTTTCCTGAAGCGCCTTTTTCGAACATTTTTAGTTGGTGGAGTAATTCCATGAGCCCAAAGAAATTTCTTGTCTACTTTCAAGGGATCTTTCTTTTTATTTTTGGTTGGTGATTCTTCTTCAGTGCAAGAATCTGCTTCTTCTTTACATATCATCAATTGGCAGAGGTCAGCAGTTTTATATAAACTTTTCCTGTCAATGGTCTTCCAGGACTCTACTATGGTAGGTAAATCGACAATTTTAGCATGTAGCACCCATTGGTCAAATCTTACTTCTCCATGTCGCATATCGTTTTCTATTTGAATCGTAAGTCTATTCTTAAAATTTTCTCCTGATTTAATTAATTCACTCAAAGCCTTTCCGGGCGTTTCTGGCATTCTCATAATGAATTGAGTTTCTAATTCTACAGGGTAATCGGGATCTCGTTTTTCACGATTCATGTTTTATAAATAAATAGGTTCATAAAATTGTATTATATTTTTCAATAAAAGGAGTCCTATCGAAATGTTCGCTTATTGATTTATTGATACCTACAGGCTACAACACCTTATTCTTGAATCACAGCCTGAACACTGGCTGCGAGCTTCGAGTTTCGACTACCAAAGTCATAAAACTCTTTTATTGACGTTTATGCAGCTGCCGGCTGCAAAATATGATTTATTTATTTTGAGGTTGCCATTTTCTTAGCACTGTTTTTAAAAAGCTAGAATGAGTTTTAATATAAGTAAAAAATCGAGATATTAATTATATATAAAATTCCGTAGCTGTACGTTCTATTGTTTCAAAACGAAACGTCGTGATAGAAGTTTTTTTGTAATTACAAAGTTCAGTATTTTACATACTCTGTGGTTTTTGCAATCAACTATTTCTAAACTATTCTGTGGACGGGTTGATGAAGAGGAGTGATACGAGAAATTGAGATATTAGTAACTTTTGCGTTTAGTGTAAATAAATCGTGTTGAATTCCAAAGAAATTATTGTAAAACGTTGTCATATATTTTTTAATTCTATATTAGGTGATTAAGTGAATTTCAGAATTCTTCAGCGTTATGGTTCATTGAGTGTAAGTGGGAGACATTGTCAAATTCACTTTTCTTTATTTTTCATTCGCTATTTTGTTTTCGTTGTTTCGTGTTCCCATAATAGTTTAACATATGAACACTGATATGACTATGTGAGTCATTAAAATATTCTATACCGTTATTTAGATGCAACAAAAAGAGAAAGGTGCATTCTGTACCATAATAAATTGACTCAGTAACCTACATAATAACTGTAATTGTTTTCACTCTGCGATATTCTAAATTTATTCCATCTATCAAAAATTTTGTGTCTACTAATTCTAAATTATTATGGTACATAGTTGGCTGTCAAAGCTATATTTTATATATATATATATATATATATATATATATATATATATATATATATATATATGATCAAAATTTTTCTTAAAAATAGTAAATAGCCAATAGGCCAATAAAATAAATTAATGACAATTAAATGTTACAACATGTTGTTTTTACTTAATTAATAGCCATTATAAAGTAATGGTGATGAGGGTTACTGAATTAACTGAAATATATGTATTTATTTAATAGAAGTGTTTAAGATTATTTTTTTAACACTGTTTACATTATACCAAAAATATAATGAGGGTTATTTGTAATAAAACAATTACTCCACAACATAAATTGTAATCAGATCTTCTATTCTTAATTTGTATTGATATATTAAAACATCAGTAATATTATATTTTTGTGAGAAAATAATGTTTTTAAATTTTTTATGTCTATTGTTCTTTGTTTCAGGTAAGCTATAACATCAAGGTAAATTGACATTTATTTAGAATTGTTTAATGACTACATTAGAGGTGCAACATAAGTTAATAATTTTTTAGATGGCTGAAGTGGATCCGGAAACATTGCTTGAATGGCTGCTCACAGGCCAGGGGGATGAGAGAGACATGCAGCTGATTGCACTTGAGCAACTATGCATGCTATTGCTCATGTCCGATAATGTGGATAGATGCTTTGAGAGGTACATTACTAGTCAATAAAAATATTATAATAGACCTTTACATACATTATCATAAATTTTCATTATAATAAAATCAAATAAAATACTTAAGAGTTCTGACAAAATTCTTACAGTTATAAATATATAATCAATGATGAATGTTTTTACAGTTGTCCACCTAGAACATTTTTGCCCGCTCTATGCAAAATATTTCTTGATGAATGTGCTCCAGATAATGTGCTTGAGGTTACAGCCAGAGCAATTACATATTACTTAGACGTTTCAGGTATATATATTATCAAAATTAAAATGTTATCAGTTTATTGATAACCTACTTTGTTATTGTTATGGTTTTGAATAGTTTATCAATTTTTTTTGATCAGATAATTTATTTATATTTATTAAATATGATGATTTTTCTGGCAAAATAATAATTACGTATTTTATATTGTCCGTATGTTTGATAAATATAAATAAAAATGTTACAGCTGAATGCACAAGAAGGATTGTGGCTATTGAAGGCGCTGTGAAGGCAATTTGCAGCAGATTACTAACAGTTGACCCTAATAATAGAACTAGCAAAGATCTCGCAGAACAATGCATTAAAGTAAGTGTTAATTTCTGAATCATTATTAGAAGGTAAGTATAATGATAAACATTTGCTGAAAATGTGTAACATAAACAATCCTATGTCTATCATGTCCTAATACATTTTGAGTAATTAACTCATATGTTATTCAATAGTCTGAAATATCTTACTCTATTTTGTAGGTATTAGAATTGGTGTGCACTCGTGAAGCTGGTGCAGTGTGGGAGGGTGGAGGCTTACCTTCGGTGTTGCACTTCATAACACATCATGGAACTTCAGTGCACAAGGATACTCTGCATTCTGCAATGGCAGTTGTGTCGAGGTAAGACACCTTCATAGTCACTACAGTCTTCAGACATATGTTTAAAATATATATTGTTATTATCCACAATATATTATTATTAATTTTGATGTATGGATATACCAAACGAGAGCAGTGAACAACTAAATGTTTGTGAATAAATGCTTGACCTTCACCATGTAAACAAAAAAAAAATATTTAAATGTATTGTATGCTTACTGCGGCATAATTATGATTATTGGGAATTAATTTGGCATAGCTCATGCATCTGGATGAATAGAACATGAGGCCATATTATAAAATGGTAGAAATTTTTGGATTCTATGAAACAATTTTTTATTTATACATAGGTTTTAAATCATTTTATACTTTACTCTTGTGTATGTATATCTAAGGTATTACCTTAATAGATAAATATATGGTTACTCTAAGTTGACCAAAGATTTTGTATGGTATTGTATATTGTTTACTATGTTATATACAGGGTGTGCGGTAAGATGGAGCCGGGGGATGCTCGTGTGGGAGACGCTGTGTCTTCTTTATCTACGTTATTGCGTCATTCAGACGCTCGTGTGTCGGACGCGGCGCTGCGGTGCTTCGCCTCGCTGGCCGATCGGTTTGCTCGTGCACACGCTGACCCCGCACCACTTGCCCAACATGGCTAGTATTATGCATATATTATATCAGTTAAATATAATTATTATGTAAGTGGCAGCATTATAAAGAACATTTGTTAATTTTTGAAAAAGCGATTGGATGAACATGCATTGGAAAGATGAGCTGCCAGGGGTCTCTGGCTTCAGTGACACTATTATATTACTTGACATGATTATTGACGAAGATTCTTTTATGATTGATTCTTTTTGGTTTTTAGGTGAAACTTCACAATTTTTATTAGTAGTTATTCTGTGATGGCAGTATCTTGACTATTTTGAAGTTTATATAAAATTTGCAGGCTTAATTGAAGAACTAGTTCGACGTTTGGGAACAACAGAGAACTCGGATGACAAATGTCTCATGCCTTCAGTGTCTACAACAGTCAGCTTGTTATCTACCCTCTGCAGAGGATCGGAACAGATTACACATGTAAATAACAATACTTATTTATCTGTATTTATAGAAGTATACTAGCATTTGAAATAAATAATCCGTTGACAAAAAAAAAACCCACTGGCGCCATCTATAATTAAATTCAACTGCTACATTGCTTTCCTGTTAGAACTACTTATATTTTTTAAATAAATCCTAGCCTATATGTTATTCTGACGTGTGAACTATGCTATGGTAAAGTCTCACTATAATCCGTTCGGTAGTTATTATGTGTGAGAGTAACAAACAGACCTCTTATATATATTGTCGATTTATATACATGTATGTTTCTATATACCTCAGGATTTAGTTCGTCTTGATCTATGTTCCGCGATTGAGACAGCTGTCCAAGCTGATGAACGCTGGTGTCTAGAGTGCATGCGGCTCGTGGATTTACTTCTCGTTCTGCTGTGTGAAGGACGACACGCTATACAGACGTCAGTAATGTATTAAATATTTTTACGTTTTAAGTATTTATATACATATATTATTAAATGTTTCATCATAGTAATACGACTTCAAAAAAAGGAGGTTCCGTTTTCAATCATTATGTATATCTGTTTATCTTTACTAAAATTTGACTAATAGGCTTTGGACGAGTTTTTCTTTAAATACATATTTAAAAAGCAGTATCTGTGTATAAACAAAACAAAATTTTTCAATTCATTTTTATTGTTTTTGCCATCCCTTGTATGTAAACATTTTCAATGCACGAATTAATATGTACTGTATGTAGCAGTTCAAACCGCATGGGGTCCGCGTCGTCCAGCGGGGCGGGTGGAGAGGGTTCCAGTAATGCCACAGCTACTGGGAGCCGCGGAGATAAATCTCACAGGCAGCTGATAGACTGTATTCGGGGCAAAGATACTGACGCTTTGATAACATCCGTCACCAGCGGCTCCGTGGATGTTAACTTCACGGATGATGTAGGGCAGACCTTACTTAACTGGGCAGCGGCCTTCGGTACTAGGGAGATGGTGGAGTTTCTGTGCGAGAAAGGTGTGTGATATATATACATAGGTATATTTGGTAGATATGTTAGTGAAACTTGAATTAATGGACATTAGCAGAATTATGGAATCCAAAAAAAAAAAATCATTATTAAAATTTTTATCTCTCACTATAAGGAACTTTATTGTTGAAATTTTTGTGCTCCTTAATCTCACTCACGAATAAACCGATTCGAGAACGTTTTTTAATATTGTGGTAGGTTTAATTTTTTTTAAATTTCAATCTTAAAAAAAAAAAACAAAATAATATAAAAATAGTTTTAGCATTGGAAGTACACCAAAGTAACTCATCTATGCTCAGTTGGTACAAAATACAGACATTCCATTAATGTTACATATAATATTGTGATAATATCTATGAAACTGTTCCAGGTGCTGATGTTAACCGTGGTCAGCGTAGTTCATCGCTTCATTACGCTGCCTGTTTCGGTAGACCGGCTATAGCTAAAGTGCTGCTACGGTATGGAGCCAATGCTGACCTACGAGACGAAGACGGCAAGACACCTTTAGATAAAGCAAGGGAACGACACGATCAAGGTAGTTTAACCAACACAAACAAAGGATGATTTGTATTTGACTGTTGTACATACGTATATGGACCCTTATAAAATTTTTCTAAATAAAATGGTTTAGCTGTTTAAATGGACTATTGTAAAATTTTGAGTTATAATTATTTTCTATTCAAGGGTTTTTTTTACTATTTTTCTTGGACAATCATACGTAGTTTAGATTTATTTCAATTTATACGATAATATACTTTAAGGCCATAGAGAAGTAGCAGCTATACTGCAGTGTCCAGGGGAGTGGTTGGTTGTGAGTAACCAAGACTCGCCGGCGTCATCAAACGATGAAGACTTCCCGGAAACTGGTGATAAAGAAATGGCAGCCATATATTTAGAGTGAGTTTATATCTGTATAAAAGTCAATTAAAAATTCTTAGTGTGTGTTAGTGTTAAACATATCAACATAGTTCTCTTAGTGTTCCCGCATAGTCCAACATTGATTGTAGCCCAAATGGAATGTAGGGTAGTCTATAAATTTATTTAAAACTATTTTTAACTCATAGGTTTCTCATCTAATAAAACATGTTATTATAATTCTGTATACGAAGGATTGTTTAACATAATGAATATTTTTAAACCAAGTCGATTTGAAATAAAATTAAATGAGGCGTATTAAGGGGCCATCCATGAAGTACGTCACACGTTAATGGGGAGAGAGGGTATCAACTAAATGTGACTTCGTGTGACAACGGCCAGGGCGGTTGATAGTTTTGTAACGTCACATATTCAAATTAAGAATACTAAAACGCAAAGTTTGGACGTGTTTGATCTTATTTGATTATTATTTAAAAAAAAAACAAGTCAAAACTGAAATTAGCTGTTTCCTCTCGATTATTTTTAAATATATTTAAGAAAATGTGTGACGTCACATTTTTATAGTTTTGTTATAAAAATGTGACAAAGACAAAGACCGTGGGAGGTGTTCGACTACTAAAATTCGTGTGACATATTTTATGAATGGCCCCTAAGTAATGAAAGAAAAAATAAACAAATATCAAACATAATTATATACTAGTTATAGATCAAGTGCAAGTATATATCAAAAGCAGTAAACATATAGGGCCTAATCCTCAAACAGGAAACGTATTTGTTTAATTTTCAAAGCAATAAGTAAAGGTGTGTCCACACAGGCGTCTGATACCTGTGTTCTGCGCTCGTTACATCGGCGCGGGCGGAGCGGGCGTTCGTCGCGCGTGTTTGTCGCTCGTCCGTAAGATGGTGCACTACGCTCCGGCCGCCCGTCTGCGAGCACTGTCCACGCCGCGTTCAGCCTCCCTCCTCACCCGTCTGCTGGCTCACGTGCTCGATACTCAGGTGAATTGTTATATTGAACGTCATCTTCCAGAGAGATATAAAAACATATAAAGCCTTTATATAATTATTCCCAAATTTTAATTCATACTTTGAAAGCTATTCTCAAAGTTCCATTCACACGGCATCATCGTGCACGATTTTTACAGTTTCTATGATAAGACGAAACGACCGCGATAAAAAGATATTCGGCGTAATCGTTGGCCTTTGTGTAGTTATCGAGAATCTCAGTAACTTGAATCACTCGCCCGTTAAAGGCTATATGAAGTATATTATGTTGACAAAGTCGTGCAGGATGTCACTCTGTGTGTGCCCAGTAAGCTAATGCGCGTGTTAGTGTATTATGAATGGTAAGTGCGGATGGTTGCACAGGGGGAGTCCCCGCGCCGGTCGTCGCGTGTACTACGAAGCCGCTATATCCGTCCACCTGCGGTAATGTTCCGATGGTGTGATTGCGTTCGATCCCATCCCCACCCCCCACTCCGCTCCCATTGGCACCGCACCTGGCTCTAGATTATTGAATTTACCCATTGAATTCTGTCCGTTTAATATTTAACAAATTTTCAAGATAGATATTGCTAATGGATAATTTGCTTTAAGTTCTCACAAGTTGTTATCAGTATTGAACTGTTTGGATTTTATCATTTATGAATTTTAATCTGACTATTAATAAAAAATCTTCTAAACCGACAATACGTTAAAAAAATTGTTTTAATATTATTATGTACTAGTTCAAAATTTTAGAGCCATATTGAATGTGAATTAAATTCTTCTATGTCAATAGTGTTTCGCTGTGAACATAATAACAAAAAAGTCTATTTTCTAAACACAATAATTCTAGTAATAAAATTCTAGTGAACTGCTGTAACTCATATATGTTCATCTTAACTGATCGTTGACATTTTTTTATTTGTAAAATTATCTGTCTTTCCTCACAGTCTAGCTCTTACACAAGATCTCGAGTCCGTTGTGTCTAACTAACTCCATACAATTTTAATTTTCCAATACTAATAAGCATTTTGGCAAATAAATTTGTTTTGTGACCATGTGGTGTTATAGAAAAACAGCTTATCTTATAAAATCACACCATCGAAATTTACCTGCATTAAGTCGTCCCGTTTGTTTATCCATATTAATATATTTATGATTAATTTTAAATGTATATAAGAGTTTTTATGTGTCATATTATGGTATTTTACACAATAGTAAAGTTTTACACAATAGTAAAGTTTCTGTATTACATCAGGACGATGACGACGGTCATTTGACAGTGCTGGGTATAGCCGAAGAGTTGATGGTGAAGGCTGCTGATATCTACTTGGAACAGTTTGCACGTTTGGGGGTGTTCAGCAAAGTAGAAGCTTTGGCCGCGGCACCAGCCAATGAGATGAACGCTGACGGGGAGACAGTTATAACTACCGGTAAGTTAATTAAGTTATTTAGTTATCGTAGACTAAACTTGTCAGTATTCTGTGGATTCACCGTGCGTTGAAGGGTCCATCGCGTTGCTAGGAGAGGAGCTTCAACAGTTTCTGGGACTTACGACCCAGGTGTAGGTTGAAAAGGCCCCCATCTAACGCGCGCTAAACGCTCACCTCCACCATCCAAGCTCCTCTCTCTACCTAACCAATTTGAAACAACCTGCTAGGGCTACCATCGAAGTACGTTTTAAGAATGAATTCTTGTTACTTCTGGTCTTTTAGTAGCTTGTAGACAGATTTAAATGTTATATCTTTCTCTCCCACTTCTACCGTGAACAAATTTATGACGGACCTATTAAACTTTTTCCTAAATTCCCTAACTAAGGAAGTTATTACAAGATTCTTAGATTCTAAAGGATTGCAATGGTATTTTTAATGGTAAGTGGAGAAACAATAAAAACAAAATCTCCATGTTATTTTTAAATCTATAAAGGTGCACTAAATTTAATGTATTTTTTCTTAATCCACAACATACATAAAGGAAAGAAGGGATATTGGTAGCTTGAATTTAGGCAAAATTACCGCTCAAACCATTTTTAAGATTAATTGGTTTGACAAAACAATTTGTTTGGTTTCCAGGTGTGAGTGAAGACGCAACCAGTCTTTCCAGTGGGTGTGCTTATTGGTGGGGGGAGTGGTCGTTATGTCGTGGCAGGGATGCCCTCTACTGTTGGAGCGACGCCGCCGCCCTCGAGCTCAGCACCGGTTCCAATGGCTGGTTTCGGTTCTTGTTGGATGGAAAACTGGCCACTATGTACTCCAGCGGCAGCCCTGAACATCAGACAGACAATACCGGTTGGTTGAAATTCAATTATTAACAGCAGTGGTATTTGTAGTCAATGAATTAATATTATGATAAACTGATTATAGGTTTGGTTAAAATTACAAGACATACCCAATGCTCTTAAGTATATGTAAAAACAATTTAGTATATAATATAATTTTAATAATAACCTTCATAAATAATGACGGTAGAGATATTTAAATGGAAAACTTAATTGTTTAAAGTTGAATTTTGACAGGAAGTTTTAAGTGGAAATAAATACTTAAAATAAATACAAATATCCTATAATTTTAGAAAATCGTGGGGAATTCATCGACAAACTCCAGAGAGCGAGAGCGTCTGTCAAAAATTGCGTACCCCAAAGTATATTGTCGAAACCAGGTCCTACAAAATTGGTACTCGGCAATTGGGTTATTTCATGTAAAAAGTGAGTAGAACGTCATTAAAAAAAAAAACAAGTATTTAATTGGAAATAACCTTTTTAAATGTGTTTAAAAGGGAGAAGGAGCTTCACATCCATAATACAGATGGTCAACAGCAGACAACGATATTGAGAGAAGATTTACCTGGATTCATCTTTGAATCGAACAGGGGAACAAAACACTCTTTTACTGCAGAAACTTTCTTAGGTATAAATATTTGCATGTTTTTTGTTTACTTTTAATTCATACACTTTTTTGTCTTTATATTATCAAAATATATTGAAAGGTTTTTATGATAAGAAATCACAAATGTCTTTAACATTACATTATATAGTATTACACTATACAAATTCTTTTTTCATATTGATTAATGTCTGTAAATATGAATAATGTTTTTTCTATCAGGTCCAGAGTTAGCGAGCGGTTGGGCTGATCGTAGGCCGGTAGTCTCTAACGGTCAAAGTCACAGTCGCAGTAGACTATCCGCTAAGAGCGAGGCTCAGAAGGCCCAAGTGTCAGAGCGAGCCCGCGCCTTGTACACTAGACACCTCGCGAGCGCGGCCGGCCGGCAACCACGCGCGCCCGTCGCCAGGCTTAGAGCGCTCTTGTCTAAACTGCAGACACTCGCTACAAATCCTAATGGTAAAACAGATACTAGTCTCTAGTAGCGTTAAAGTCCAGTGCTTCCTAAACTATTTTATCTAATGCCCACTTTGAGCACTAATTGTTTTCTACCGCCGCTTTTTATTTACCCACTGAAACTATATGAAATGGTATATCACCCCCCAGACCTCTATACAACGCGTCCTTTGTTTTGGGTCACTTACCGCCCCCCTTTTGGGAAAGGCTGCATTAAACTAAAACATTCTATTGATAATAATAATAATAATGCCTAGCAATGTAGTATTAACTTATTATTTGCACGAGACATTCTTGTTGATGTTTTATGTATTGTTTATAGTAGTTTTATTTTAAAAAATCTCTTTATAAATTTTGGATACCAAAAAGTGTTTGTCTCAAATAAAACTATATCGTAACGTTGATTACTGTTAAATAACGAAAGGATGCAGATAATTTCGTTTATTCAGTATCAAGAAATCAAACGCACTAACTCATACTAACAATATTATATATGATTGCAGACTAACGACAATGCTACTTGTATTCAAATAATACGGTATCAGTACCTATAACGCTCTTATATTTTCAATGCTGCAGGAGATTGGCAACAAGAACTGAAATCTTCTCTGGAGCAGCTGACTGAACTACTGTGTGGGGAGGAGTTACTCTCTGCTTACGAACTGCAGTCCTCAGGCTTGGCTCCGGCCTTGCTGCAAGTACTTTCACCGCAACCGAATGGTAAGTGAAAAGTATACATGTGTGTGTGTGTATGTGTGTAAATATGTTATAGTGTGAAATTAAAGCTACAAGTTAGAGTTAACATACCACCCTTTTTGTATTATAAAACCTACTCCACGGAGCAGTCACGATCTTATCTCGAGGGGAATACTGTTCTTTAATATTTATATGCGGACTTTGACTCTGATTTTTGAAGTAATTCCTCTCTGTGTTTATATACTTTACACCGTCAGTTCATTTTTTCCGCATCAGAGGTACATCTCAGTACTATTTATATATAATTCGTGTATTTTGTAAAAATGTATAATATCACAGTTGACTATTATTTTCAGATAAGCCAGGCCAGTTATCGGACCGCGAGGGCGTGGTTCGCTGCTGGGCGTGGTCGGGCAACCCGGAAGGTTCATGTGGCGCGGCCCTGGCTGGCCGGTTGGTGGCAGTGTTGGAGAGTGTGGAGCGCCTGCCTGTACTGGCACCAGCACCTGACGCACCGCCTCACCAGCCGCCCACCTTACATCACCTCACCAAACGGATCAGGTATTATTAGATTAAATTGGTGATCGTATCTGTATTCTACAAATTTACATACCTAAGTAAGGAATATCTATGAAAAATGTATTTTCGAGTACATTTTATATGAAAAATAAATATATTACATATTTGTTCGTTAGTATTTCTTGTTTTGAAAAACTTGCAAATTGTAATTCATGTCTAAAAACGAAATCTGAGTTGTGGATGTTTAATTATTAACAATTTACGACAAGATTAGTGCAATTGTTGAAGCAGTATATCCTTTCAGGTTACGAGTGGAACGTGCTAACGAGGAGACGTCAGAAGAATCGGCTGCCAATAATAACGCAGGACGCAGTCTGAAGGTCGAAGCCCTGACGACCATTCGTCAACTGGAGAGATTCCTCGCTAAGTCCGTGGCCCGACAGTGGTACGACATGGACCGGTCTACTTTCCATTTCGTACAGAAGATTAAGTCCGAAGCGCCAATGACGTTCACTTATGATGTAAGATACATACATTGTTTTCATCCGGTAACACACCGTATCCTCGATAGCTGTTGCTTTTAATAAGGTTACAGATATATAATTGATTGCGTTTATAATCTTCTTAACTTTTTCAGCACGACTTTGACGAGAACGGTGTGCTATATTTCATCGGCAGTAACGGCGGTACTTGTGAATGGGTTAACCCGGGTGCTCACGGTCTCGTGAGCGTGTGGAGTTCAGACGGGAAACAGTTGCCTTACGGTCGCGCTGAGGACGCGCTGTCCAGGTCCCCGGAGCCGCTTAACGTCCACACCAATGACGATAGACGTGCATTCATAGCCGTCGATCTTGGACTACATCTGGTACCGTCAGCGTACACGCTGAGGCACGCTAGAGGTTATGGAAGATCTGCGCTTCGTAATTGGCTGTTTCAAGTTCGTTAAATTATATGTTTAATTCGGTTAATTTATAGTTAATACCTGTGATAATGGAATTTCAATTTCTTCAGATGTCTATGGATGGCGTCAGTTGGACTACGTTGGTAGCACACTGCGATGAGCAAGCGCTACAGGAGCCCGGCAGTACGGCCACGTGGAGAGTGCGGGTGGACGCACACTACCGCTACCTGCGGATACAGCAGAACGGAAAGAACGCCAGCGGACAGAGCCACTACCTGTCGCTGTCCGGTCTGGAGATATACGGCAAGGTAATGTTTGTTCTTCAAGATGGCAGTCAAATAACGTCTCATCTGATGTAATGTACTTCATAGACAATTTATTATATGTAATGGATAATACAAACGTCCCGTTCGCGTAATAGACGCTTGTTTTAACTTATATTATGAAATCGAAAGTTTGTGAGTATGCATGGATGTTTGTTGCTCCTGTGTACACTAACTATTTATTAGATTTAGATTCTACTTTACCGTAATACAGATTCGACATCAGGATAAGACATGGTCTATAGTTTATTCTTGACCGCTGTACCCCGCGGTGTTATGGCATAACAGTTGCACTATGACTAAAGTCACGTTACACAAACTATAGATGTCGCTGCCGATGTTTTATCAAATGGCCTGAATTAATCAATAATGTATAGTTTCCTTCTAAAAACTTTATTTTTATTTTATCACGGTAAATTAGCGCAGACAAGCTGTTACAAAGGAGTTCGTTTCTTATAAAGAGTTTGATTTGAATTGAAGAGGTTATCTGGGACATTTCACATAGTAAATTAAAATACACTAACTGACGTAAATAGCAATTTTTTTTTAATATCGTCTGTTTTTGATTCGATTAATAATTTGAAGGAACTATCTCAGTAATGAGTAATTTACTCTTAGACGTTTCTTAGTAATATATTTGCTTTTTTAACAAACCATTTTAATAAACGTAAGATTCTCGATTGTCGGTAGGTGGTGAGCGTGGTTGATACTCCGCCTCGTCAAGTCGGCAGCACCAGTACATCCAGCTCGTGTTCGGGTGCGCGCGCTCGGCGCTGGTCGCGCGGAGCCCGGGGGCTGTGCGCAGGGGCGAGGGTCATGCGAGGAGTGGACTGGAAGTGGCGAGACCAGGACGGACCTCACCCTTCCGTGGGCACTGTGACCTCCGACTTGCACAACGGTTGGGTGGATGTTAGGTATGAACTTGTTGATAATCTTAATAACGGCTCAGAATATATGAGTCCGTACGTCCGTAGGCCGTGTGCTCGTTTGCCACCTTTCTCATAAAAAAAGTCTATAACAAGGAACCACGAACTAAGGTTTAAAGTAAATAACCTGATTTGACCAGGTGGGATCACGGTGGCCGGAACTCATATCGTATGGGGGCGGAGGGCAAGTTTGACCTCAAGGTCGTCGGTGGGGGCGCGACCGGCGCCTGCGGGGGGGAGGGGGCGCGGGCCTCCAGGAAGAGTCACTCCACACCCAGCCTGCCTGATGCAACGGGTACAGAGCAACAGGTTAGAGAAGATTTAAATTGCATACAAACTCCTTAATATATTTGCAATGAGCACACAAAAAGTGCCTTTTAATTGTCTGAACTATCGAATCTCCGTGTCAGTAATAAGGCATAGATTTTTTTTGTTTTATAGATAGCATGATAATTATCTATTACAGTTTTAAATGGAAATTATCGTTCCATATCCGTGATATTTGGTATTTTTACTCACACCCTCCATATAACAAATAAACCTCAACACCGCCTAAACCAGCTTAGACCCCTGAGATTCGTTAGAGTTTATCCTGTATATATATGCATATTGTTAAATTTCTATGTTATTCTATTTTAAACTTTACGTTTTTGTATATAAAGTTGAGTTTATAGATTGATTTATTTGTCCAGGTGTCCGTGGCGTCTACGGAGCAGGCGTCCTCTGCGGACAATATATCATCTGAGGTGGGCGGGAACATGGCGCGGCCGAGGGGTAACGCCGCCGACCTCTCCGCTATCAATACATCAACACATCATATAAACACAGGTAGATATTAATATAATTGTAGCTTTATTGGTGCGGAATAAAATACTATAGTCAATTGGTAAAGGTCATCAACCTCCAAAGTCCAAACGACCCTAGAGAAATATCTACATTTAATGCTATATTTATATATCCTTATTTTTTTTGTATGTAATATAAATATATTATTTATTTCGGAAAAATAATTAACTTTTAAATTTTTATTTCATATCTTATCCGTTTCTTATAAATTAAAACATACTCCATAAATAAATCCTATATTTATTTAATTAGTTTGTCTGTTTTAAGGAGTCACTATATGGTATATCAGAAATCCAATAAGACTAATAACGAAATACAGGAGCGTATAGTTTTATTTGTAAACTTCATATTTTAGATCTTGCGACAATCGTAGAATCCCTCACTCTGGGCGCAGAAAGCAACAACTGTATGTCGGATCTCGGCAACACTTCCTTCACGAATATGGAGATGGGCCCGACCAGCATCACAGACATCACTAAACCATATCCCGCCAAAGAACCACTACCGGATTCTACGTCCCAAGAGGTCAGTATAATATGGACAAAAACTAACCCTACGTAGTAAGTTACCATGATTGACCATTAATATTTTGTTAACACCCGTATTAACTTTTCTAAAGTTTCTATCACTAACATGCCCTTAAACCCGACCTAGTTGCTAGTCGTTGTAACATACACTGTGTTAGCTACATCCCCCTTGTGTGTGAGATGTGATGACTCTTCGGTATTACCAGTTTAATTGTACGAGTAGCATTATGACGAAGGTATTGATTCATCTCGTTGTATAACGAATAATTACTGTACGAATATTTTACTCACTCTGCTATATTATATGGTATCCAAGTTTCCATGTGTAACAAATGAAACGTCAATATTACGGATGTTAAATTTTATTCGGTATAAACATTTTTTTTTTGTCATGACGCGTAAATTTTCAATATACTAAGAGAATTTTTGACTGAGATATAGTTATATGGTGACTTCTAAAGTGTTAGAATTCGTTCAAAAAACTGGTAATACTATGGAGTGCGTGTGTCAGATGGGTTCGTTGCGCTGCGACGGTGAGGCGATGCGCAACAGCGCCAACGCGTTGCTCTCCAGCGAACTGCTCGCGCTGCCCGCGTCTCTGCTGCACACGCTGCGCAACAACGCTAACAGGCTGCACATACAGGTGAATAAAGATGATACCAGCTTTGTAAAGCGACTCTGTTCATGACACGAACGAGTCCAACGAGAGGAGATAAAAATTGTAAACGTCTTTTTATTCATCTAATGGGATATTATTTATGCTATGGGTCCTTATTATAAAAATACTCGATTTTTCGAGTTTGTTTTTACGCTAGTAATACGATCCTTAATCAATTGATTGCCAGGGTAGCGGTAGCTGAGGTTTGAGTTTTATAACTATAGAAAAATAGTTCTGCAAAAACTAAAAAATAGAAAAAATTATGTTAAACAGAAATATCTCTGTTCGAAGATCAATTGCGAGAAGCGATAAATCATTGATAATAAAATCTACTTTTAGTTCTTAGTCAGTTGTAATGATGTAGAGGTGAGTAAAAATTATATTGTATATTACTTTATGAAAATTAAATTTTTCCACTTAAGTCTTCCTTCTTTGCAGAATCTTGTTCAGTAAATTCTGGGAATGTCACGTAGGAAAAATGTAGACTTAGCATTTTGTATTATAATGTAATTAGCATTACGTAGTATGAAATGTAACTCTTGAACATTCCTTACTTTCCTATTCACATGTATTATAATATTTTTAATTTTTTCGTAGATTTTTATTATTATTAAAAATATGTTATAAGTATTAAAAAACAAACAAACAAAACTTAAATGTAAATTTTAAACACTCATCAATGCCACAGAGAGTGATGAATCGGTTCAGAACACTTACTATAAATTTGGGGACTAACACTATGTACAGGGCGTTTCCAATTTTTCATTCTTAAATCTTGGTATTTGATAGTATCAACGTAGGTTATTTAATGAAAAACTATACGACCCGTATTTTGCGGGACGATGAAAAATTATACTCGGGCAACTGATTTAAATAGATTTGTGTCAAAGAATTTTATTCACATTTAATGTTCTATTTCATTAATTTCATAAACGTTTAGACATTTTTATTTAAAAAAAAGTCGAGATATCTCTTATAGTTCCTTATATACATATAGTATAGTTTTTATCTACCGCCCCATATTTTTATTTTCAAATGATCACAGTTTCGGCATCAGCGTATATTGCATTACATAATTGCCGTATAGTTTATGTAAACACATTTTGATATTATAAAACTTATTTAATTTAATTTCACCAGTGCGAGGAGAACGAGGGCGGTGAAGCTCAGTTCGGCGAACACAAGAAGGACGCGCAGGCCGCCGCCGGCGCTATGAGCGCTAGCGAACCTGATCTCACACAACAGGTGATATAAATGATAAAAATCTGAGACAGTCGATTATCAAAGACTTGAAGTTTTACACAGATAAGATATAGACGAAGGTCACAGATTCTAGACATAGATAGAAAAAAATAATGATCTAGGATCAATAAAGTATTAGAAATGTGATAGGTATCTATGTATTTAAATCAAACTTTGCTTTCGCAATTGACGTTGCGTATCTTACTATTGTATATTTTACTCGAAAGTCCGACCAAGTTTCGGTACCCGTTATCGCTGGCAGACGAGATGAAAGTTTCTCCAAATTATCCTTGTTTTTTGTACGTCGCTAACTTTTTCTTATTTGTCTGTCGTATTTAACCGGATGTGTAATAATTGTATATATATAATCTGCGTTGAAGGGCGCGGCTCGTCTGTTGGAGTCTCTCGGCGTGGGGCGGGGCGCGGGCGCGGGGAGAGGCGCCGCTACACAGCGCAGCTCACGCTCCAACCACTCCGCGCTGTTATTCCCAAGGTATATATATACATTAACGGAACATTTTTTCTTTGGTTGTTATTTGGAATTATTGCCACGGTATCTCATGCCTTGTGATATTGGAGCTTAAAATTTATAGCATTTATATTAAAATAAAACTAATATTTGTCGGATTTCCTCCGCGTTTGTAATCATATTTATCAGTGTTGGTGTTATTCCAATGAGCACTCGCGAAAATCTTAGATCTCATTAGCTTTTATATTGCTTGACTAAGTTTCCTGTACTCAAGTGTCTTGATAAAATAAATTTGAATATGACGTCTAAGTTTCTTCATACATTTAGCTGTCGATTCCTTAAAAACTATGTAAAATCAAAGCTAATATGCATATTGATTTCCAGTTTAGTGCGTCTCGCTCTGTCGAGCAACTTCCCCGGTGGTCTGCTCTCCGCCGCTCAGAGCTATCCGTCGTTGGCACCCAACGCTCAAAATGCACTCACTCTATCACTCACATCGACTTCCAGTGAAAGTGAACAGGTAAAACTGATTCTGATAATAACTTCTCACGCATTTGTACTCAGTCGATTCCACTATACTTTAAGCTTCATCCAGTCTAAGAATTTTTATAGAAGTCAACGATCAATTAATAAAACCTTCATCTAAGACCCGCTTATAAATTAAACATTAAAATAAATATTAGGACCAAATACGTCTCTTTAATTGGGAAAAAATGTTACAAATGTCATTAGCTGTTATGACTTATGTTGTCAGGTCTCTTTGGAAGATTTCTTGGAATCATGCAGAGCCCCGGCCTTGCTGACGGAGTTGGAGGACGATGATGAAGGAGACGACGCCTTGGACAGTGACAAAGAAAACGAACCGACTTATCAGGATGTTGTGAGTTTTATAATACCATGTACACACACGCACACACACACACACACATAACGGAAAAAGAATTCGTTTAAAAATATTATTTCAATGTATGTAATAAATTTCTGATTTCGTATTTAAAGAATGTGTTGTGTTGTATAAACCTTGCTCCTTAATATGTTCCATATATAACTGAATAGGCACAATGTTGTAGAACAAAATTATTACATAAATAGATCGTTATATCTAATCTTAATTACGTTCAGGTGTCTCGTAACTTGCTATCCCTGATGGAGGAAGAGGCTCTCGAGGCGGTCCGTGGGTCCGGCGGCGGGGGCTCCGGGGGCGGGAGCGCGGGCGCGGGTGGCGCACGCTCGCGGAAGCCCTGGGACGACGACTTTGTACTCAAGAGGCAGTTCTCGGCTCTCATACCGGCCTTCGATCCGAGACCCGGACGTACAAATCTGAATCAGACCGTCGGTTTGTATACGCTCGTATGATTATTCCCATAGTTTTATACATTATAGTGCAAATTGCAAGCAAATAATGAAAAAAAAGCCACTGAAATAGGATTCGCACTTGCGGCTTTCTCTAATAGCCTTTCAAAGAACTCCCAGCTTCACCGGAACGTGTTTAATTTATTTAAACCAACATCACCAGCATCTCAGTTCAGTTCACAGCTGTAACTCAATCATACCTCAATGAAATTAGCAATATATTCATTTGTAATCAGAAAAGTAATAAAAATAAAGTAGCGAGAATATGTTTCAACGGTAAACCGGCCAAAATAAAAAATAGTCTCGATACCTATTACGACTGTTGGGTATGCAGTGCTTACGCCAGGAAATGAAGAAATCGATGGCGGTAGATGATACATAACAAGGACCGACTGACAGACACTCCCATCCCGCCCGCCCGTGATCACGGTTGCTGCAAAGTAACCGAAACGTCGGGATTAAGTAGTTTAAAATAATAAAACCCGCGGAGTAGTACAAAAATATATTAGTTTCATTTAAACGAATAAAACTCGCGAAAATCTTAGATCTCATTATGCAGTGCTTATTTGTAACTATGGAGTGCACTCCACTGTGTAATTTTTTTTATTTCTCCCCGTGTTAAGGACTAAATATTTTAGAATGTAGTGGTTTACTAGTATATAAAGTATATAATAAACAACGCAAAGAAACACGGGCGCATAACTCCACCTGGTCGCTTATAAACAACGTGACTTATCCCTTCCGTTGTTATGGCAGCAAACAGTTACTACTCCGGAACTCAGTGGTGTAGATGTCGTTGCGGAGGGCTGTTTGTTTCTGCCTTAATAAAAATGTCTTTATTGAGCTTATAAGAGTACAACTACTTAATCAATTCTACATACATATATACAATTACAGATCTCGATATCCCACTAAATGATGATTCCGATACTGAGAGCACGGAAGCGACGACCAGCACCGAGAGGAACGGCAACGTGCCAGAGAGCAATGGCAACGTGATAGCCACCAAGTTGCCAGCATTACGGCTGGTGCTGTCCGCCGGCGGGCTGTCTCTACCGCTGGAGAAACCTTCGTGGACGTTGTATAGAGCCGTGTTGGCTCTTAACTCGCGACTGCCAGCTCACGATACTCATAGAGATACCACGTACACGTGAGTAATATTGCAATACCAAAAAAAAATATAATTTTTATCGGTAATTGTTACGTTATAATTTGAACGAGTTGATTTCCTCTAAAACAGCCTTAGAACCTATAATGTATGAAATATTTCATGGAAAATAGCTATTTTTTTTGCATATGATCTCAATTTTATAGTTTCAATGACTTATATAATGTAAGAAATGCAAGGCAGATATTGATGAAAATATATAGCTTTGGTAATTTGGTAATTTTTTTTTATAGACTAACATACAAAGAGATCGAAGGTGTGGAAACATTCTCCAGTTCTTGCGACAGCGACGAAGACGAACCGGGCGATCCAGGTATGAAGAGTTGCTATATGAGGCAAAGTTATATAATAACGGGGTCGTACAAAAAGAAGCCATACATAGTAGCTAATAACCGTCTGTACCACTGTTGTTCAATGTATAGGTCACCAATAGTTTGGTTGTAAGTAATTGTAGTATTTTAATTCACAGTAAAACTCGTTGTTTGTGACCTTTAATAATGAGTTATTGTTGTACAGACTACGTATGTATTTGTAAAATATATAAATAAATATAGTCTTTTGTACTTCAGATACAAGCAGCGTGTATTCTGAGGGCGGTTCCAGCGAGGGTATGGTGACGTGGTGTGTGCGGGCGCTCCGTCGCCTGAGGACCGTAGCCCCGGGGCTGCCGCCCGCCTCCTTCCTCTCCACTAAGCTAACCAACAAGTTGCATCACCAGCTGCAGGATCCTCTCACACTAGCCGCCGCAGCCACACCCAGATGGTCAGTGACTCATCTAAATGTAACGAGATCTAAGACTTCCGAGTGTTATTTTGATGAAACTAATATTTTCGGATTACTACGCATTAACTTATCACTTGCAGACGGGACCTCCTTATAATCTCGGAAGAGAAACGAGATCTCGTCTGCAAGTATCACGGTTGCTATAAAGTGCAAAGAAATCGAAAAGTCGGGAGTATGCAGTATTTAAAAATAATATAATAACGCGTAGTAATCCGAGAATATTAGTTTCATTTATCTAAATGTAGTCATGTGTGCCTTCTCAAATAATTCGAATATTCAGAATCTGTTTATACATACATAATCTCTAAGTTAATGGATATGAATATTTTTTTATTATAAATTAAGTACTTATGTAGTATAAATAATCCTAACGTGTATTCGAGTACGACGAAGTGGATTTTCATTTAAAGGTTTAAATAAATTTATAATTTTAATGTATAAACTTAACGCAGGTGTCAACAGTTGAACGACTGGTGTCCGTTCCTGTTCCCACTGGAGACGAGGCAGATGTTCTTCGCGTGTACCGCCTTCGGTACTTCACGTACTATTGTATGGCTTCAAGCTCAGAGAGATCGCGCTTTGGATAGGCAAAGGTTTAAAATAATTATTTTATTTAATTTCTTCAAGTATATATGAATATTTCGTATCTATGTGGTAATATCCAAGTGATGACATTTTAAGCTAAATCAATATGTATGTATATTTTAGGACTGGGAACACGGTATCTCCTCGCCGCGCCGAGCTAGAGGCGACCGAGTTCAGGATGGGCCGCCTTAGACACGAACGAGTTCGTATACCGAGGCATCCTAATCTGTTACGATCAGCGATGCAGGTGTGTATTGATAAGTATATATTTTTTTGATATTCTTTACTGAATGGACAGCTTATAATATTGTTACATAGAAAATAATATTGTAGAACCTATCATACAGGACCGTTCCGTTTAAGAGGCAGATATTTTAAGTATTACTTGTCTCATATCGAAAAATCGATTTTTTCTATAGTCGAAAAATCTCTGAAACTAGAGTATATTAAAAAATTACACAGTTTGTGACTGTTGTCGGTTAGCTTGCTGACTTAGGATACTTTAGTTTAAACTTTAAAAATCAAAATAAGCCTACCAAAAGTATAGACTAGGATCATATTATAAAAACAATGTTCTGTTCTATAAGGAGGTTGTGTTGGACTCTTCGATGTTTGAATTTTGTGAAATTTGAATGTAATATAAGATGAGTATAGTTTGCAGTATAGGTGTACGTCAATTACAGGTGATGAGAGTCCACGCGGCTCGCAAGTCAGTGTTGGAGGTGGAGTTCGCGGGTGAAGAGGGCACAGGCCTGGGACCTACGTTGGAGTTTTACGCTCTCGTGGCCGCGGAGCTCCAGAGGGCCGACCTATCGATGTGGCTCAGTGATTCGCCCGCGCCGACATTAGACGCCGAGCTCGCGCCGCTACCACTCACCTTGCCTGACGGTCAATATAAATTATGATATATGATTACTCGAATGGTATATAAAAAATAACGCAAAAATGTCTAATTTTTTCTGGACACGTGTAATAATAGAATACGAAATAAGAAAATTACTTGAAAGTTGAAATACGAAAAATATTCCATAGTTATATAAAGTTTTACATTATAATGAAGTGTTTCTGTCCATTTTTTAGAAAAACCACCCGGCTACTACGTGACACGCGCCGGCGGTCTGTTCCCCGCGCCGCTCCCACAAGACTCGCCTATCTGTGATAAAGTTTGCAAATATTTCTGGTTCCTTGGAGTATTTTTAGCGAAGGTAAAATTAATAAAGAGAACTACAGTGTTATGAGATCGTTGTTATTGTAAATAAACTCGAGTTAACGTGTTTGTGTATGACAGGTGCTGCAGGACGGCCGGCTGGTTGATCTTCCCTTGTCCGAGCCATTCTTACGTATAATGTGCGGCGAGGAATTGACGATTGCTGACTTGGAGGAAATAGATCCCATAAGGCATAGGTGAGATTACTTAGATCTTATATTGCCCTTCATTAAACCTTCAATAATACATTAGTGTTATCGGAGTAGCAACAAAAATTAAACGAATACAAAAATTAAAATTTTAGTAAAATTATACATTTATTTAAGTGTCATTTACTTGTATATGTAGAATTACCAAGTAAGAATTTTTGTCTTTTAGGAGATTTAACGCCTTTTTTACGTGAATATTTCAGAAAATTCTCTCCTATAAGCCACTGAAAAGAAATTCTTTCATATTTTACATATTTTTTTGTAAATTTTAATATGACTTTAACTGAATATAAAACGGTTAAACTTATTTATGATTTACTTTGAGACAAAATATTATCTTAGGTTCCTGGCTAGCGTCCTAGCAGCCGCAGAGCAGTACGAAGCTCTGAAACAAGAATCGTCTCTATCTGAGAGTGAAGTCCAAGAGCGCGCGGCCGCGTTGACGGTAGATGGCGCCACTTTTGAAGAGCTCTCTTTGACTATGACGCATGTGGGAGGACGCGACGCGTATCCCCTCTGCGACGGAGGGGAACATGTAGAGGTAGGATTCATTCTATTCATATGAACTATATGTGTATTGAGTTATTAAAAAACTAAAATGATAAGCGCTTAATATGTTAACGATAGAATATAACACATGTTCCTGCTGAACGAAACTTATGTTAAATAGGAATATTTGGCATGATGTCTGATATTCGTTGCTCTATCACGTAAAATATGCTGAACGGATTTTGATGATACCTTCCAATAATGAAGACATCACACTCACGTACTGGCTCTAATTTATCCATTCATTTCGTAAAGGTTTTAATAGGATCACTTCATAACAGTATGTAATATGCGGTCACGTAACGTACACGATTACTTATTCTCCTTGATCACAATACGCAGAAAACGCGAAGCAAGTCGCGGACAAAGGCTATATATAATTTTAATTATCGATAGGCGATGTTAGTTATACTATTTATAATATATTCAAAACCAGGTGGGGCCATCAAACGCGCGTTTATACGCGGAGGCCAGCGCCAGGTATATGGTGAGGGACGGCGTCGCCAATCAGACCGAGGCCTTCCGGCGAGGATTCGCTGGGGTGTTCCCTCCGCGGAGACTGAGAGCGTTTACGCCGCCCGAGCTGAGGCTCCTGCTGTGTGGGGAGAGGGGACCCGCGTGGACCAGGGAACATCTGTTACAATATACCGAACCAAAATTAGGATACACCAGAGACAGGTATGTCATGAAAACGATAAGAAAATTTATATATCTTAGGTTTTATTAGTATCGAAATAAATAAAGAAATGTTTAAATTTTAACAAAGCATCAATTACTGTGTGATGTAGACTAAATGTTTGATTAGATTTGTGTTTTTAATGTACTGTATTCAAATATATGAAAATAAACATTGAATGAAAGGAAGAAAAAATCAAAACAGATTTATTAAACTATACATGAAGGTCACCTTTAGTACTGCTAGTAATTTTATTTGGTAATCAATCAAGTGTGTACGTTATTCCAGTCCGGGATTCCTCCGCCTGGTGGACGTGTTGGTGGAGATGTCTATCAGAGAACGGAAAGCCTTCCTTCAGTTCGCTACGGGCTGCAGCAGTCTACCGCCCGGAGGTCTGGCTAACTTACATCCTAGACTCACTGTCGTGAGAAAGGTAGGCGAATAATGTTATATATTTTTAGCAAATCAGTTTTTTCTGTATTTTTTTTATTTTTTATTTCTATGGGAACATTCGAAATTTTTAAGTTACATATATATATATATATATATATACATATATATATTTCCCACTTTGTCTATCTATAAAGCGATTTGATAATACTTAATCTGCCGTCAGGTTGATTATGTTGTACGGCGATATTAACCTCTAGCCTCTCTCAGTGTAATCACTATACACTAAGATATGTTTTTAAATTAACGGAATTAGTCCCAGTTCGCTTCATCACGCGACATACGGAGCTTTCCCAGTGTCTCATCCATAAATCTGAGCGCATAGTATTAACAAACGTTATTAATTAAAAAAAACGAGGAACACTTCATTTTGTAATGTCATGTCATGTCATGTCATGTCATGTCATGTCATGCATGCTGTTTTAGTTTCTGTGAATATTGCCTTAATGAACTCTATAATCCCGCTTTACCTGCACAGGTCGACGCCGGCGACGGTTCATATCCGTCTGTGAACACGTGCGTGCATTATCTCAAACTGCCTGAATATTCGTGCAAGGAGGTGTTGAGGGAACGGCTGCTGGCCGCGACCAACGAGCGGGGATTCCATCTCAATTAAATGGAAACAGATGTTTAATAAAACTAACGCATGGATCATAACAACGCCGCTGAGCTTGCAAGTGCTATATTAATCCTATATAAACTATGTTCTCATGTGTACTTCCGAACTTTAATCGGCGATGCATGAAGCTCTCATATAAAATTCTTCATATAATGCATGCATAATGAATGCTAACCAAATACGATCGCCTCATACAGAGTGATCGATTGCTGTGTAAATATCTTAGTATTTCAGATATAAACAACGTATATTTATATTTGAATAAATAACAAACTTATAATTAGGCTAAAGTGTTGTAGCTATTGTATTTTTATGAACGAATCTTTCGGATGGCGCCGCGTCAACCTCGTGTCCGGTTTTTGCAATATAAAGAGGCTATTATGATTTTTTTTTTAATCATGTAATTTTTTTTTCTCAACATTCATTACTCCATTAGAAGTTTTACTAGTTGATATATAAAATATTAAAAAATATATATAAATTCTATGTATTGCACTAAACATTTTGTATTATGACAAAAAAAAATTTTTTTATATATGTACGCTTTAGATTGTAGATGTAATATTGTTATTAAAATATGTTTTAATCAACTAACATGTTTTATATAAAGTAAATAGCAGATAGTTTTCGTTTTCAATTACCCACTAATTCTATAGATTTACCCACACTAATGCTAGTTAATCAAAATTAATACATTTTGCAATACCAACGAGACGCAACGGAATCAGGTTATAGCGATTTTGATACTTACGCTGTATGATATAAGGACTGAAATGTGTTTCTTTTTATTATTTTGTTGGTGTGTGACACACGTGTGTGGAATGATTTAGCAGTATGTTCCTTTAGTTAAATAATTTTGTCAACTTAAAGTTGGTATTGTGATTTATGATATAAAAAAAATATATATATGAATGGAAAAATATTTAGTTTGAATTTAATAGGGTTCAAGATTATAAAAGGTTAGTATATTGTAGCGTGTAATTCATTTTTGTTGAGGATTGTATTAATAAAGTAAGGAAAATTAAGTGTAGTTTTATTTATAAATAGATTCCCGACCTACGATATCTGAAGTTTGATTGATATTAACGAGTAAGAATACATAGGTAAGTAATAACTATGTTTTGTGCGTTATTTTTTATTACAATCGAATACAATATATATATCATCATCATCATCAGCCTATCGAAGCCCACTGCTGAGCAATGGCCTCTTCTCACATAGAGAAGGTTAGAGCATTAATCACCACGCTAACTCGAGACGGGTTGGAGATTTCAATCTTATAATTTGAAATTATAAGACCAGGTTTCTAATATATAATTAATTACCTAATATTTAAACATTCACTGAAAGTAAATAGCGATAATAATGTGTATGTTCCATGGTAGTTTATTCGGTAAACATTACTGCACGATTGACTGAGTACTAAGACGAGCTTGGGGAATTGACTTCAGTAAGTAATTCCTTGTTCAAACAGCAGAATGTCAAGCGAGTTAGACGTAAATCCAGATCGATGAAGCGTCGTCTCGCTTGAACACGTTACAAAAAATAAAATGTACGTCTGTATATCTGTGGATATGAATTAAATTATGTTAAGAAAAACAAAGAATTCAAAGTTTTCTGTAATCATGTGTCGATAGTCAAAGGAATTGAGCTATGTAGGTGACATGTCAGTATGGAACAAAGTTACGTAACAAGCACATAAATCCATGACCGGTATTAGGTGACTAATTGAGTTTATTAAGGCTTATCTAATAAAGATTTGGACACAAACATCAGCATAATTAAATGAAATATATTTACAACGCTTTACATACAAGTTTTTAAGTGGAAGCAAATTTTGCGACGATCTAGAAAATCTGTGGGAATAAGTTAAAGATTTTCAAAATGATGTACCTACATGTTGTTTTGTAAATAATAATATAGCTTTTTCTATGTATTCTTAATCTAACTTCGATAATAGTATAAAAGAACCGATTAAACTAAAACAATTTTTTACCGGTTTGTTTAAATTTAAAGATCGTTGTAGGCTAGTATGTGTATTTTTAAAATAATGGGCATAATATTTTGTTTATTATTACCTTTATTTATGTGTAATAAAGGAACCAAATTATTAGAGGTTGTTTGAATTAGATTCGTTCTGCTAAGTAGTGAATCATGAATTGTATTTCATTATTACATTTAATTGCAACTTATTATTTACTTATAGGTACTAGTAATTTTTTTTTGGCACAAGGAATATATTATATTATCAGTGTTTTTTTGCATTGTTTATAAATGACATGTAAAGTAATATTTAAGAAGGAAATTTAACAAAAATTTCAATAGTAGAAATTTCATTGAAGATATTAAATAGTGTTGACGCAGATTTATTTTTAGTTTGAGAATATTGTGTGTAATTTACCTACTAAGTAATACCTCTTCAATAGTCGAACTACTGTAGGTAAATACATGTGACCAAAAGAAAAATCCTTCCTATTTTATATAATTTCCAAATGGTTATAAAATGAGAGAGTAGCTATTAAGTCAGCTATAAGTACCTACATATTAGGTACGTATAGAGATGAAACATCTCAGCATTCCATGGATTCACCGTTCGGGTGCCTGGTCCATTACGTTACAGGAAGAGGAGCTTCAACAGTGCCTGGGACTTGCCACCCAGGTTCAAGGGGCCCCTATCAAACGCGCGTTAAACGCTCGCCTCCATCGTTAAGGCTCATCTCTTTTTATTTTTAATAAGAATTCTTTAGAATCGAATTTAAAAATGACGAAAATAATGTTAATCTTTTAAGCTACACATGTAGTAAAACAATTATTATAAACAAATAAACAATAATTTATAAGGTTATGTTATCCACCTTTCTTACTATGCTAAAAGGTAGACTTCTGTGTTTTTTTTTTAAAGATTGCGCTCGTACTTGTGTCTTAGACGATTATTATAATATTTAATTTGTTAGGATAAATTGACTATTTTTGAACGTCACTTCAAGAAACATTTAAGAGAAACTTTTGCGATATTTATATTAAGACAAACTCTGTTTTTGGATTCAGTGCATTTGGATAAAAACGTTATTATATAATTATTATTTTTGTAGATGATAATAATAAGTGATTTATTTGTAATGTTTATAGGTTTTATCACAAAGATTAAACGTTAATGAAGCTTAGAAGATTCCGAGTAGAGCTTGCAAGGCAACAATAAATAATCCAATCGTTAAATGACATAAATATACATAATATATAAACAATATTTTTGCTATGTGATTAAATATTATGTATTAAAACAAACATTTAGCAAAATCCGTACGGATCGTTATTGTATAGAATTAAAGTTTGTGTATATACATATCTGTCTCATGTATGATACGACAGTCTTAAAGATATTATTAGGAAACTATGGGAGTAATACTCAAATAAGTTCTGGCCAAAACATTTATTTCATTATCTTTTTTTTAAGAAGTTTTCACAACAGAGATGTTGGGTAGTTTCTGCGACAATGTAGTAACCTACGCTATCTTTGCAACCTTGTCGCTTTGAGTTACCCAAGTTGTAACTAAAGAAATTATTCAGTATAAAATCGTTGCTACCATCGGTCAATTTATCAGTCACCTACTCAGTTCCAACTGAATACAGTGGAAACATGAGGAGCTTGCTATTATTTTGTATAGTTTCCGCGGCTTTAGCCTATGTAAGCTGCCGGGATTTGGTAAGAGAAAAACGGGATGTCGATTTAGAAGTCGCTGCCAGTGGGCACGGAGGAAAATGGGACAAAGGAGGTGGCAAGGAGCACCATGAACATCATCACCACGACCATGGTGAGAAAGGACACAAAGGTTACAAGGGGCATCACCACGAAGAACATGGCAAAAAAGGGCACCACCACCACGAGGGTCACAAAGGACACCATGATGAACATGGTGGTCACAAGAAACATCATCATCATGACGACGGTCACCATCATGAACATCATCACGGCGAGAAAGGACATAAAGGACATGGTCATCATGAAGAAGGACACTATCATAAGGGACATTCAACCAAGGGCCATCACGGAGTCCATAAACATGATGAATTCAAGAAGGAAAAGCACTTCCACGATCATCATCACGATGGCGGTCACCATGAACACCACGGCGGTCATCACGAAGAACATGGTCACAAGAAGGGCGGTGGCTTCCACAAAGGCCACAAACACGGTGGTCATCATCATCACGAACATGGCAAGAAAGGTCATCATGAGAAGGGAGGACACCACCACGACCACAAAGGGCATCACGATGAAGGAGGTCATCATGAGCATCACCATCATCACCATGATCATGGCAAGAAGGGAGGTCATGAAGACCACAAGCACTGGGGCTACAAGAAGGGACACAAATAAACCCTTTTAAACAATGACTGATTTATACAAAAGTTAAGCCATTACTTTATTTAGTTGTTGTTTTTCTTCTTATTGTTGATTATAATTTTTTTAATAAAATTTAAATTGAAAAAACATCTATTATTTAAAAGGAAATTCAATATAGTATCATTTAAAAAATATCTGAGAGTCTTGTTACATAAATATTATATACCCACAAACATATTTCCATAGGACTAGATTTTAATAATTCTTCTTCCTTATAAAAAGAAAATTTTATGTGATATTTACACTATATTGTTTTCAAAGAGTGAGCAACAGAGTGACAAGAACTTGGTTTCAACAGCAATGTTACATAAATTAGTTGACCGTGGTTCGCAAGCATTTCCGAGATCGAAACAATAAAAAATGTGGATCGATGGCCGACATCGGCCTACATTTCAGCTTAGTATAAATTAGTTTAAGTTGCAATGAACCGTTTCTATAGAAAACATTTGCTTTCAAACTGAAATTGATTATATTTCTCAATTATTTCGTACGTTTCTGTACTGAATATCGGTTAATGGAAAAATCTTAATTTCCAATACTTGCACATAGGAAACTAATACGGACTTCAAACTGTGAGAAGATAATAAAAAATGTATGCAAATTGATCGATCTGTACGTCTTCAATGACACTAATCAACATTTTATATTGCTTATTAAAAATATACTATAAAACTATTATATATTATTTTATATTAAGTTTCTCACAAAAATATAGAAATGCTATAAGGGAAATAAGACGATAGCTAAATAGTTAAGAAGATATCTTCTTATGTCAGTGGAGTTATATTCTTTACTTACTTATGTGAAGAAAGTTTCTAGGGTATTTCAATTCCTTTTACAAAGTGTCCCTTTGTACATAAATATTATTCTTCCATATAAGGCAGAATATATTTCTCAAAGTATTAAAATAAGAAATATTTTAGATTAAAAAAAATATATTTTAAATATTTTCTCTTCGAAAGATATATTTTTTTTTAAGTCCTCCGTAGTAATTCAGTCATGAACTAATTAAAAATAAAATAATTTTTGATTTTCGAAAAGCTTTTTTCTTTCATGCATATGACATGTGATTTGAGAATTAATTTTGCCAAATTTTGTTAAGATTAAAAAAATGTTATGCCAGTGCATTAATGTATTTATCATCGTTTGTTTATAATAAAAATTTTATATTCATTCAGCGATGTGATATTCTTGAATGTGTAAAAATTGTTACTTATTATTAGGTTCATTAGCAACAGTTGTTTAGGTCGTTACTTTTTCAAAGCAAAGTTTTAACTTGAACAGTTGCTTTGAAAAACTTTCCGTAGTTCTAGTTCTTTAACTACCAGTATGTCTAATAAAGTTAAAAGATTATGTTACGTGAATTTTCAGAGTATTTTTAATATCAAATATGGTCTTTTTTTCTTCTACTTTATTAATACGTCTGCAAATTTTTTTTAATTCTATTTTGTTAGGGTATTTTATTGAACCGAACTTATTTATAATAAAAATTAAATTGAAAAATCATTTTATGGTAAGCTTTCATTTCATTTTGTAAATGTTTGTAACTTTTACGACATCCAGAATAATAATGTTTGATACGAGATGTGAGATTATAACAACAATTAAATAGACATTATACATATTTATATTTTATAGTCCAAAGTAGGTCAGGGGGCCATGAGTCAGCATGTAGTAAGGGAAAGAGTTTTCTCTAAACTGTCCTTCACAACGAATCAGAACATCTTCAGAAATCGTTTATTCAACTATTTATTTTTATAGCTCTGTATTTCTTGTGAATTAAATTGAACATTGTTGGTCTAGGTCACTTATTGACATTGCCAAATTAGAAACTTGATTTAATTAAGGACATTGAAAGCAAAAATAATTATGTTTTTATATAAAAATTACTAGAAGGGTGAATTCATTTGGTTCGTTATTATATCATCAGAGATATAAAGGTTTTGAAAAACATTTTGTGTCATGATTTATATCTTATCTCATTTCTCTTAAGCTACTTTACTATCAGCTTCCGCGTGCCTTTTCTTAAAGATAATGAGTGTCTTTAGATTACCAGACATGTATACATTCAGCTAACCATAAAAGAAATCCAAGTAATAATATTATTAAACTGTAAAACGAAATTAAAAATTTAACAATTTATTTTGTTTCATTTGCCCGTTAACTGGAATACTACAAAATGATAAATTTTTTAAATAAATATCAGTCTCCTTTGTCGAATATACGTCATTAAAATATGAAAATTGTGGCCTTTCATATCAATTGGTACTTAAGTACTTTAATTTAATAAAATTACCATCACGCTTTCTGATTTAAAACGTTCTAGAAATTCAATATTCTTACGACATTGAAGATGAGTGCGCTAAGTATCAAAGGTAATAAGAAAATTATATCTAAAGATATTTACACGGCGAAGTTGAGTATGTATGTTGAAAATTATTTATTAAAATATTGGGTATGTATTTATAAATGCTTCCGTTGTTACTGATCCTAATGCGACGGTGGTTTGTTGATTCTCTTGCAGCAATAAACCGCCGAGATTGTCTATCGGCGACGCCTCACTTGTCAGGATTACACAATTTCTTATATAAAACTGCTGCGCCATAAGGAACGTTACCAATTTGAAATAATAACTTACAGACATCTGGGTGGAACAGTAAACAAGCAATATGCGTTTAGTACTAGTTTTAGGTGTTATAGCGTTAATAGCCGTAGTACACGCTAGGCGGATACCATCAAAAAAATATAAAGAAGCTGCAAAAGATGAACAAGCCGTCGATCAAAAAGTAGAGGCTACAGAACATAAAAAGGAAAAAGAGGATAAGAACCAAGAATACAAAAAGGGTGGTGGTAAGGAACACCATGCTCATCACTTAGATGAACATGGAGAGAAGGGGCACAAAGGTTACAAAGGTCATCATCATCATGAAGAAGGTAAAAAGGGTCATCATGATAAGGAACATCACAAGGGCGAATACGATGATCATGGTGGTAAAAAGAAAGAGCATCATCACGAAGACGGCCATTATGACGAGCACCACAAAGGTGAGAAAGGAGAGAAAGGTCATAAGTATGAGGAAAAAGGTCACTATAATAAAGGACATTCCACGAAAGGACACCATGAAGTTCATAAGCTTGACGAATTCAAGAAAGAGAAACATTTCTTCGATGAAGATGGCGATTCTGGACATGAAGAAAAGCATGGCGGTTTCCATGAGGAACACGGACATAAGAAAGGAGGTCACTTCAAGAAAGGACATCATCATGGCGGTCATCACGAGAAAGAACACGGAGAAAAAGGACATCACGAGAAAGGAGGCCACCATCACACGCACAAAGGACATAAAGAATCCGCCGGTCATGATGAACATCATCATCATCACCATGATCACGGAAAGAAAGGCGGTCATGAGCATCATAAGAAATTCGGCTATAAGAAAGGTCACTAAGGAATTTATTGCAGATAACGTAATTATTGCGTCGTCTAATTTAAATCCGTTGTCAATTGCATTGTTTCTGTTTAACTTTTTATTTATTATTTATTAAGTAAAACAAAATCTTATAATAAGTAAGCTTAATTTACTTTTTTACCTATTTTCATTGTTTAAGTATTTAAAATCTTAAAATAATAAAAGAATACATTTTAATCTATATTTTTTTTCAAATTAGAAGGTTCTCTTAAATATTTTTATATATTTTACTATTATATATATAAATAAACAAACTATTGGTTTGTTTTAAAGCTCCATTTTGCTCGGGGGATATATAAAAGTACTACTTCGAATATGTCTGAAATGCTTGCAGGAAAATATCTCTTGTTTTCAGCTGACTATGCGTTGCATTGTGGTAGAACAAAAGTCGCTCCAAGACCGGTCTTATCTACGTCCTGGCTACGACACTTAAGATAAAGCCTTTCTTACATGTAAATTTTTAGGTAATTTTTTTTCAGAGTAACATGTTTTGATGAATGTGATAACTAATATATATAAGAAATTGTTGGAAATATACAATGTAATTTCACCTTTATTATTTTAGGTTGGAAACAAGCCTTTTTATTTTTTTATAAAGTGACCTACTATTGAGGTTGTTATTGAGAGTTCTAGTTGTATCTTTTGTTTTTTGAGTATAAAAAAACTACATTTTCGCTACATAAAACTGCTTCAGTTATTTTATCTCATCAGAAACACTTAATATTTTGTAAATTAATAACTATAAAGTTTACGAATTTCATATCTCTAAATTTTACTTCACCTCTAGGTATTTTCTGAGTTTTTTGAAATCCGGCAATCCACAGTAACACACGTTCACATTCAGTAAAAACTTCAAATATCACAGACAGATAATTAAAATTTATTTGCAACACAAGTAAATCGTTATCTTTTGAAATAAAATATTATCTTGGAATATGAAAAATACTAAAATACTTTGTTATTCTTAAATGTAAATAATAAGGTATTATTATTTATATTTCTTTTAAAAAAAGGTTTAATAAAGAAAATACTTAAAGTTTGTAAATATATAAAAGATAGTAGAGGTACCAACCGAAATCAGCAATGAAATTAGTAATGCTTTTATATGTACCAAGATGAAATACATTGATAAAGCTTTTACACTAATTAACGCGAGAGTAGGGGCTTAGCAATGTCACACCTCACACTAGATTTATGGCTTTATGTGATGTCACATTAAATCCTTCACCCAGAGCTAATGTCACATAAAGCCGAGGGGTATTTTCACTAATTATCTTATCAGATAGTCGAACCTTTTATTTGAACATATAAGTAGTTATTTTTTATGGTTTTAAATATGCATTAGGCTAAGTATTTTAAAAGTCATAGAATCAAGTATAAAAATGGTTTTTATTCTAAATTTTCGTAAAAATTATGTCGTAAAATAATAAAAAGAAAATAACAAACTTAATGACCCTTTTTGAAACCCCAATGCTTGTGATCTTCGTGGCCACCCTTCTTTCCGTGGCCGCTGTGGTGGTGATCATGCTCATGATGACTGCCTTCATCATGCCATCCCTTATGATCATGGTGATGTCCACCCTTCTCATGGTGTCCTTTCTTACCATGTTCATGCTCATGATGACCGCCGTGTTTATGACCTTTATGGAAGTGACCACCCTTTTTATGGCCATGTTCGTCATGGTGACCGCCATAACCTTCTTCAAAACCAGATTCTCCATGTTTTTCGTGGAAGTGCTTATCTTTCTTGAACTCGTCTACTTTGTGAACACCATGATGTCCTTTGGTAGAGTGTCCCTTATGAAAATGTCCCTTTTCTTCAAATCCATGTCCCTTTTCACCCTTTTCACCGTGGTGGTGCTTGTGGTGGTGACCATCCTCGTGATGATGGTGTTTCTTGTGTCCCCCGTGGTGTTCATGATGTCCCTTATCGCCTGCTTCATGGTGATGACCTTTCTTGCCATGTTCGTGCTCATGATGTCCTTTGTATCCTTTGTGTCCTTTGTGGCCGTGTTCGTGATGATGATGAGCATGATGTTCCTTACCTCCACCATGCTCGTGGTGCTTAGATGCCGCTACTTCGAGATCGGCATCACGTTTCTCTCTAATATCTCTAGCGATCGTCAGCGCTATTAAAGCGGCCAGACAGCCTAATGCCAGCGACACCTTCATTCCGTTTGTTTCCGTTGCTGTAACCTGTTAGTCTACGTAAATTATTATTGTCACCCACGTTTTATAATACCGCCAATCAATTTTCCCAGTGCAGAAATGAGGCAATAGTTGCGGTTGCCAGTACTTGCATACTGTACTGTCAAGGTCAACCAATTAATTGAATATTGTAAAACTGAAAATTCTCCTTTTTTTCTGTTCCATTGTAATTTAACATTTACTTTATAATAATTAAAAAATGACTCAAGATAGATAGATAGAACTAGTTCCATCATCAGGTTTTTAAATAATTTTAATTTTAGTATTTCAATATTCAGAAACTTTGACGTATAATCCATACATACCATTTAATACATTGCACATTTTTAGAAAGATTATTTTATACCTTTTTAAATTTTCAAAGTTCTATTTGTTAATAAAGAAATAAACTTTCAGTCATTGCGAGTTCATAGAGATGAACTAACGAAGTTTGGTTATTAGTCATAATTTAAAAAAATATGGTCCTCATATTTTAATTTAATTTAATATAAATATCTAAGATAAAGCATGAATAATTAAGATAATTTCTAAAATTAAAATATTTAAAAATAAACTATAGAAATTATATAATAATTTACGACATAATATGGTACATTGTATGTATATATAAATTTAAGGGTGTGAATTTCAATTAAATTTTAAATTTAATCCCTGAGCTAAGCTATGCTTTTTATTTTGTTGTAAGAATAATTTTAATCTCTCATTACTTTTCTGCAGAATTACATAAAAATAAAATTTAATAATCAATTTAAGTATTTGTATCAACAGCCTTAATTAATATATTAAATTAACTCTCCCTAAAACAACTATGTTTTATATTATTTCTTCCATAAAACAACATAATTTTTCGAGGAGTAATTATTAGTAATTTTAGGTATGCGATAATTTTGGGTATTAGACACTGCGTCGAACCCTGCAGCAACACACACTAATCCTAACAATGCCGTGGTTTCGTGGTAAAACGTACGTCAAGTGAACAGTCAGTAAACTATGTTGAATATATGAGGTAGGATTTAAAGCATAGCTTTCTGAGGATGAAGATGATGCATTGATTGTTATTGGAGATGACTTTAGTAAATTTTCACATAAATATATACATATAAGTAATATCGGTAGGTAGTTAATATTATCAGTGGTGTTGCAATAATTTTTTTTATCGGAACTCGTATATAATTATGTAGACGGGGCCTATCCTGGGTAGACGGCCGCTCGGTGTGGTCTCATGTCTCAAATTTGACGAGGGGGGGAGATTTCCCCCCAATTTTCGCCCGTCGCCAGGATCATTACAAAATAGTATATGTTCTTTTTTCTTCTGATGTTTATTATAAATAAAGTTTAACTTCCGCTGAACCGGTTCTCGTATTTGTTTTGGTCCGGTTCAGCAGAAAAAAAAAACGTTCTGGACTCCGGTTCACGGTTCGGAAAAACAAGCCGGTTTGTTTGGGTTTTCGTTCCGGTTCGGGTTCGGTTCAAACCCTTGTTTATAATAATAAATATAAAAGTCCGTCAAAAATTAGAACAAAATTCTGCAATTCTTTAAATTTTTTTTTCAATACGTCAGCCAATTCTCGTTATCAGAAATCATCTTTAGTTCCGGAACGCGTTGCTGACCAAAAAGGAAGTACCGGACCGACGTTCCGCAGCGTTCCGGGTCGACAACACCACTGATTATTATTATCAAAGAAAATACCGTGTATTCTATAAAAACAAATATCTTGTTACACGCATGGTATATATTAAGTCCTTGAGCTTCTTCAAATAGGCGTTTGACGGTGTGATCTGATATAGAAAATGATTTTCGGAGTCTTCACGAAATATTCAATAATATTGCAAGCAGAAATAAGCTGCATATTATACTCAGTTCAATATCAGTAACATTTTCCATACAGCAGTAGAAAATGAATATGGTTCCCATTTTCCTATAATTTAAATACTTCTATATACCTAATATTTCTAAATGAAAAATATATTGCAGATTGTAATATTTTTAATTAATCATCTTAACTTTAGTGTCAAAGATCTGACTGTCACTAAAATAAACCATATAATCTCTTATTCGTTGCTGTTTATGTATTTAAAATAAGCAGGGTCACGACTCTTTCGTGTGGAAACTTAATTAATAGGGATGTTATAAAAACTATCCAATATTTTGTTATGTTTTGACAGTTCAACATTCGGATCATGTAATAAATGTCTTTCTTGACCTATGCTAAACTTATAACTCTAGTGAGTTTTAACGGAAACCACATCAAAGGTTCAAGTTTTATAAATATTTGACAGCAAAATTTATCCGCTTATTTGACTTTTCAGTACTGCAATATTTAGATACAAACAAATTGCAATTTAGGAGCGGAGAAATCATATTGCTTCATGAGCAATGAGCTCATTTTTTATTATTTTAATGAAAGAAAATCAAATAAATTTATTGACAATAGTTTCTGAATTATTAAACTTTTGTAGAAATAGTTCATTCTCTATCCTTTTTTTTGTGCGATAAGATCTATTGGTCTAATATATTGATTTGCGTTTCTTTTTGTGTACTGTAATTGAATTTTTGTTTTTTATTTCTAAAGTCGTCTCATAACAGCTTATTATATTTTATTTTAAAAATAATTACGTCTTTTATTTATTTAAAAGTTTTATTTGTTCTAAAAAAATATAACAAAAACATCTGTAATAATTCAACAACAATTAATAACTTGTTTGTTTCTCTCCATATCTTAGTGACCGGATTTGTGTCCCCAGTGCTTATGGTCTTCGTGGCCTCCCTTCTTGCCGTGGTCGTGGTGATGGTGCCAGTGCTCGTGGTGGCCGCCCTCTCCATGGTGACCTTTGTGATGATGATGGTGTCCACCATCTTCATGATGACCCTTCTTACCGTGGTGGTGCTCGTGGTGTCCACCATGTTTGTGTCCCTTGTGGAAATGACCGCCTTTCTTGTAATCACCCTCATGATGATGACCTCCATGATGGGAATGATGACCTTTCTCTCCGTGATGGTGGTGGAAGTGTTTGTCCTTCTTGAATTCATCATGTTTTTCAATACCATGGTGACCTTTGGTGTCGTGACCCTTGTGGAAATGGCCATGTTCTTCGTGACCATGTCCATGTTCACCTTTTTCACCGTGGTCGTGGTGATGATGGTACCCATCGTCATGGTGATGATGTTTCTTATGGCCACCATGTTCGCCATGATGTCCTTTGTGTCCTTCGTGGTGGTGGTGGCCCTTCTTTCCATGGTGGTGCTCATGATGTCCCTTATGTCCTTTGCTGTCGTGATCGCCATGCTCGTGATGATGATGACCATGATGTTCATGACCACCACCTTTATCCCAATGGTGACCAGAGGCTGCTACTTCGAGATCGGCGTCTTGTTTTTCCCCGATTTCCCTCGATGAGACCGCAGCCACCAGGGCCACGAGGCCACATAAGACCAGAAGACTTCTCATGGTTGGTAAGACAAGATACAGCTGTTGAATGATGTCTGAATTGGTAACTATCATATTTTATACCAGTTAGCAGCTACGGTTAAGAAATTTTTCGTTCGATATTGTCAAGGTTGCAAGGTTGATTGATTTCTACTTCCAGGTTATAAACAATGATGATTATAATATTTTTACTACTTTGTAACCTTAGTTTTACTAAATCTATGTTTAAAAATAATCATTGATATAGTATATCTTTTATCTATTGTATTAAAATAAAATAAAATACTTATAATTAAACAAATACATAAAAATAACCAAAGAAGAGTAAAATGTGTAATTAGTTTAAAACTCGAATATTGTGTAAAATTCTAAATTATTTTCACAATTATCAATAAATGTTTTATGAATGAAGCGATGCAAAGTCCGGTGCATCAGTATGCATAGTCCGAGTTGGTATCATCATTCTCAATACGGACTATTAACTGTTTTTCATTAAAAAAACTTGCAACATTATAGATTTAAAGTAAGTTATAGAATAATAAAAGGCAATGTTTCGTATGTGGTGTATGTGTGACAATACAAACTCAGACTAATAATTTCAGGAACCATTAAGTCAAATCTCATCATCATATTTAATAAAAACTTTCATTCACGAATGAACATTTGTTGTTTTTATATTTGTATTTTGAAAATTAATTGAATCGAATGCATATCATGAAATATTTTTATGAGTAAATTAACTTATATGGATACGGCTGGAAACTGGATAGTTGCTTAAAAACGAAAAAGTAATTGTAACTCCTAGTGAGTAAATATTTAGAAAGCGGGTTTCTTTTAATCTTCAATCCTGGAACTTTGCCATTTTCTTGCTATCGTAGACACTTAAAAACAGGAATTAAAGGATTTTCTTACTTCAGTGCTGAATTAATTCTGTACCTGTTCTATTTGATTACTGGCAGTTGGTTAACTTTAAAATTTAATTTAGATTGAAATTCTTAGTTTATCTCGAAAAGTTATAAGGAAATCCATTAAACGACTTATGAAATGTAAAAAAAAATAGAGATGGGTTGGTTAGTTCCTATATAATTTTAAGTTTTACTGCTTTATATTAGCAGCTGGTCATCTGTACGCAACTAAGCTTCCTCTATCCATGAACATTAGGTATGTATTAAGAAAGAGGTTTTTAAAAATATTTCTAAAAAAGGGCAATTTTTTTATATAAATATATATCTAACGATATCATTGGCATGCTTAAAGTACTCTATCGTGCAATCATACGGTAAAAATGGCTTACAAAATAATGATTTTGGAAAAGAGCTGACTCTCTTACCACCTAGGTTAACATCGCAAATAAATTTGTTTTCAAACGAAAAAAAGGAAATTTTGTTGATTTCAGAAACTACATATATCACTAAATAGACCATTTCTTATAAAATTAATAAACATAAAGAATGCTTTATTTGATTAAATAGTAGAAAAACATTACATAAAAAAGTAGTTTATACTAATGGTTTCGAAATTAGCAATTATCCCAGATAATAAAAATCATTTACTACAAAAAGTTAATTATTGATACTATTTAAAAACGATCCAAACACATTTATTTACACATAATCACGTTTATGTCTCATATTCTGAATTTCATAGAAAAACTAAGGATTTTTCTTATATTTTTTGTAGCGGCATCATTTAAGAAGTTTGTCATTATATTTATTTAATATAACGGATTGTAAAAAGGGATGCGATTTCAAAATAACACACGCTCTGTATAAATTAAAATTCTTTAATATGGTATCACAAAGTAGTCAACAGTAACAAAAATGTATTTTGTCAATTTTATTTCAAATTTCAGTAGCCTTTAAAGCCCCAGTCTTTGTGATTTTCATAACCACCTTTACTGCCGTGCCCTTCATGTTGTGCCCAGTACTCATCATTGGCCCCTTCATCATGATAGCCTTTTTGGTCGTCGTGGTGACCTCCTTTTTCGAAATGTCCCTTTTCACCGTGATCGTTTTCATAAAATTCACCTTCCTTATGACCTTTATGGAATTCCCCACCGTTTTTGTAGCCTCCTTCATCATGATGACCGCCATAACTTTCTTCAAAACCGGATTCACCATGCTTGTCATGGAAATGTTTATCTTTTTTGAATTCATCTAACTTGTGAATTCCATGATGGCCTTTAATCGAGTGTCCTTTTTCAAAGTGTCCGCTTTCCTCAAAACTCTGTCCCTTCTCACCTTTTTCTCCTGAACTGTGTTCATTAAAGTATCCATCGTCGTGATGATGTCCTTTTTTGTGTCCACCACTTTCGTCAAAATTACCCTTATATCCTTCATGTAGTGAATGTCCCTTCTTGCCTTCTTCATGACCGTGGTAGCCCTTGTACCCTTTCTCACCAAGATCGCTGTATCCTTCATTATGTTCTCCATGATGTTCAGCTCCACCACCATGTTCCCAACCAGCTTCTCGCTTCTGACGAACATTTCTAGCGCTGACAATTGCTACCAACGCCAGTAAACTGAAGAAAATTGAAAGTCTCATCTTCCTGATCTTAATTTCCTATTATCCTGTATGTAATACTGTTTTCAAATGATACCTGTTGCTTATTTGAGGCAGTTTATATAGTATTGCCAATAACTCATTGAATTGTCTTTAATGTCAGGGTAACTTAAAAATGGCGGTCACACGGCAAGTGACCTAAATTTTATTTTATTAATAATTTAATTTCATTGTATTGTGTCTATAACAATAACATGAAAAAAGTATTTCAGCTGTTCATTTAATTCATCTGAATATAAAAATATTATAGACTTCCAATATTTTTGTTATATCTTATCATTTTATACCTAAACTTTATACTAAAATTCAGATTATGTATGTTTTATTATAAAAGCTAGTGGGGATTAATGTTTTCATTATTGTTACTCTTTAACTCAAAAATTACAGAAGGTATTTGGTGTATTGATGTACCTAAGACATTAAAATAATGCTTAAACTTTGTGTAGTACCCGGGTTAACAAAAAATAAAAGTTTAAAGTTATGAGGAACAGACTGTAGATGAAGCTGCCAGCCGCCAGAAGATTAACATATTATATATCATATTTAAACAAACATTATTCACTTATCCTTTTATTCAAAATGGCACTCCTGGAAACGAAGTTTCGGACAGAATTATTTAGTGTAGTATATACATATGTATGTATATAGGTGTAACTGAACATCTGTGTGTGTCGATGTGTGCGTATGTGTGGGGTATGAATAAAACTGTTCATCCTACAATGATTTGTTTAATGTAAACATAGAAAAAATTCTGTACCATTTCGTATGTCTGATTGAACTTAACATCTAAATACTGAGAGTAATTATTATATTTATATATATAAGAAAGCCAGGTTAGTTACACTATTTATAGCTCAAGAAAGGCTGTAGGGGTTTGGCTGAAAATAAGGGGAGAGGAAAAAGGAGGGAGAAATTAGAACCAGGAAAAGGACATAGGATACTTTGCGTTAGGATCAAAAAAGAAATAAATAATAAGTTGATAAAATCCAAATTCTTCTAATTTACTGTCTTTAATGAGGAACAGAGTTCGCCCGGTCAGTTATACATTTCTATTTCTGAAACTAACGAAGACGAAGTCGCGGGCAAATACTAGTAGTTACATAAAATTGGTGCTGTGTAAATATAGTGACTAACTGTTGGCAAGAAGTGATGTACACATCGAGTACCGAAAAAACAAGTTAAAATAAGATCGATAAAACATTTGACGTCTCCATTCTTAAATGAAAATTAATGTAATGTAATGTAACATATTAATAGAATTTCGTATAAGTAGGCTTTGAAAAACAATATGTTATTGTTGTTTCAAATTGCTTCTTAAAATTGACAAAGTTCTACGGGGGTTGCTAGTTGAATACCCTTTGGAGGGATGGCACCGAGCGGCGGTCGTTTTCACTGAAGTCAAGGTTATTTTATGTCAAGGTGAAGTTGTGAAGGCGTCGCCCTCATTGCTTTTTTGTTTTGTTTGAGTAAAATTCATTTGATTGATTCCTTTCGTCACTCTTTACGGTAGAGCGCACACGACAAAACGGAGTCTAGCAATTTTCTGTCGCGAAACGATGAGGTCTATTTAATTAATATGCATTACATTTTATAACATTGATTGTACGATTTCAGGAAAAAAATGTGGATATATCCTTCTGTTCTGTATTTAGTGTTTAGATTTATGAATGTAGAATTAGTTTAGATTGGTCACCATAAAATTAAATAAGTCAATTGATTAATTATCATTTGGTGATAGTTAAAATTAATAAACATTTGTTAGAATCTTTAATAAACATATGTTTAAATGGTTAGTAAATGTATGCATTTATTATAATTTATTATTATAATTAAATACATGTCCTATCGTTTTTACACTTAAGGAGTTATTATTGAAAAGTGAGGGTAAAACAAAAACTTTTACATCGCCAATAGCGTACCAAATAAGCGTCTAGTATACTGGTGTATTGAAGTCTGCTTTCGAATATAATTCAACGATATATTTGCTTTTATTTTCTTGAGTTATATTAACGAAAAAAGTTTTGTAATTCTTACTCGCGTTATTCGATATTCAGTCATTGAGTATACAAAAGATTGACATATTTAGATAAAAGAAATATGTTTAATAATTATTATATAAGCATAAAAGAGAGTTCTAACACATTCATTTAAAGTTGCATTGGATTAAAAAATTGTTGTGACAAAGAGCGTACTGTAAAATTGCAGATGACAGAATTTTTTAAACTATTATTTCATGTTCCAACCAGTATATCATACGTTTTTATTTTCCTATGAGAGTTGTATTCTAGTGGTGGTAATTCATGTCAGTTGATAAATTTTGCTGATTCGGCTACATGTTATTAATTTTAGCGGTCAGCCTGAAACCACAGGCTGCAATATAAATTTGTTAAAATTTTATTTCGGAGAAAAAAAATAATTTTTACCTTTTGAATATAACCTCGTCAGCTCTTAACGTAATAACCGTAACGGAAATGTTTATATAATAATAATTTTTACATTTGTTGTTCGTGCAGTCCGTTAAAATTGCTACATATATTTGTATATTATGTACTTTTATATTAATTTTATTTATAGAAAAATCAAAGGGAATAAACAAAGCATATATAAAGGTTCTTGTTGCCAAATGTCAATCCATTCTAGACAGCTTGAGTAAGCAGCGTGATGTTGAATATAGATGGTAATTATGGTATTATTGCTTTTAAAATAAATATAAATACAAATAAGTATATAAACATTATAAATAAATATTGATACACAATAATACAATGCACTTGATTGAATTCTTATTTATATAATACAAACTGTTGAAGACATTTTTGTATAAATATTCAACTTGTTATATAATATAATAATATTCATCAACAATTCGGTTTAAAAAATATAAATAATTTTTCAATAAAATAATCACGTTTATTAGAAAAATATTTAATCGACATCCGCATATATGTGTAGTTTTTAAACAAAAATTATGTCACATTTGTATACTTATTCCAATTTTGTTTCGTTACCACTACATACAAATCGTTAAAAAGTTTTTATTCATAAATAATTGCACATTTTTGTACGTAGGTTTGTATGATCAATAGGAAAATAGGCCTTGTCTCTAAGAGCCATACTGTCCATCAATTTACGATGGATTATATAAACTCTTTAGAAACATTTTACAAAAAAAAACTTTTTTTCCATTAATGCCAAAAGTATAAAAACAATCAGAATCTAAACCGACGATAGAGTTCAATTATGTTAAACGGCTCATACGAGTGCCATGTTTTAATGTACATCGAGCAACATAATTAATGTACCCAATTAAGTCCAGTATTGCACCTAATTGCCAGGACTGTATGTGTGGGTTCCAATATTGATAGTAATTGCACCTGTAATTATTTAGCATAGATATATTATGCTCGTCGTACAATTAAGTTTATCAAGTAATCAGGCAGTTAAATCTGTTGCTCAAAATTAAAGCTATAATTTATGTATGTACACCCAGTGCTCGTGATATAAATTTTCCGCGTGACAGATCAAACTTTTACGTATCTAACGTACGAATCAATTATATTATGCGGTTCTGAGTCAGTGAGCTGAGAAATGCAAATCCGTGATCCAAACAGCCGATGTTTCTAGAGAGAATCTGTATGAAACGCCTATAGATCTTTTATGCAGTACTTTCATTTACAGAATGTACATTATTCAATAATCACAATTATCGACTTAAATGTTATACTTCCAAATAGAATTTTTACTTGAATATATAATTTAGGGAAAAAATTCTTGAATTTTAAAATTTATTTTTGCATGTTTTTTAAAGCCAGTTTTATTTGATTTGGCTTTAAATGTCACTTTTTTCATAAATTGATTATAATGTACAAATTTTAAATAAATTTCGTTTCAATATTTGTAGTATTTTCATGATGTCGTCATCAATTATTTTATATATTTTTAACTCTTTATCCATTTAACTAAACATCAATAAAGTTTATTAAAAGACAGGAATTAATGTCACCCCATTTTACGACAGAAATCCGGCGTCGTTTTTAAGTGAAGCACGTCTAAAAATCCGAGTGAAACTGGAAGGATAATTTAACCTTCGAGCTCCTGGAATGAGATGATAACAAGACATTTAGTATTCCAGACACGGGGGGTCGATCCACCTGCTTTTCATATCACGACTATTGTCGACCCAGAGGGCTGGAGCATCTCCCTGGAATGACAATTCGCGTCTATGAAAATCAATTGAGGTGGTCTAACCAGTGACATTTCCAATTTTATTAATAGCTTCCGTCGCAACGTCACAGCCGGATTCCGAAATTCCTTGGATCCGTCGAATTGTTTGCTCTCCTAACATTCCTCGCATAGTGAATTTTAAGATCGGACGTTCCTGAATTTCATTGTCATAACCAAACGCTTAAAATAATATTCTTATATTCCAATAGCCATAATAATTTTGAATGTTAATGCTATGAACAATTGGCAATCGTCCGTAGCTCAAAATTATAAAGCATGCGAGTTTTATTGCCAAATGTGCCAAGTACTTTCATATTTAAAAGCCATCCTTATTGTAAATAAATTCGTAACAAAAGTTAGACTGTTCCGCTAATATTGTACATAATATTTAATGAATGTCCCAATGGCAGCTTATTTTGGAATTTACTTCGAAATTTACATATTAATTGTTCCAGTTATATTACGCGAACGTACATTTTAAACAGATTTGATATCGACACTAAAAATATAATCGCAAAATAAAATTTTAATAACTTTTTATAACGATTTAATAGAGTATTGTATAAAAATGTAATAACTAGTGCAGCATTTTATTATATTGTGCCCCGGGGTGGTGTACACAAACAATATTACCTTTCACCCTCATACTTTACGTTTTATATAAAGGTAAAATTTCCTGGCGAACATAAATCTAAGTTTCACGTTAAATTTGACGCTAATTGAAGCGATATTTGATGTCCGCGAACACCTAAAAATGGCTAGCGCGGCAGGAATAACCAAGCGAGGTAGTCGGTATTAATGGAGGTAAAACTTTAGCAAAGTCCCGTTTCCGCGGTCATTTGTCAAACAAAAAATATTGCCGAACTTTCAGGTCAGAATTGTTGCACGACACGCTTTATATATAACTGGTCTGTTCTCTTCTATGCCTAAATGACTTGTAGTCAAAGGATTTACATTTTCTTATAACTTTAAACAGAGAAAATGTTAGTCTCATAATTATGGAAATATAGATTAATGCTGTTTTTTTTTTTGAAAATGGTGATTATTCGTATACTCAAAAAAATAAATAAATATAAAAGTTTTAAAAGGCGGCTCAATTTCGTAAAAAACAAAATGGATGAGAGAAGAATAACTTTAGCCTTATTAATTTAATTTTTTTTCTGAAAGCCTCAGGCCTCGTTAAAAAGTTAATAATTATATCATTTTAGATATAATTACTTCGAACAAGTATTATCGGATTATATGTTTCAATCACAAACAAAATCATCTTATTTCTGAAGAAAAACTTTTCCTATTCCTAAGAATTAGGTTAATCGCCTTACTTATTGTATCAATAGCAATGGCTAATAAAATTAAGAGAGATTGTTTCTCTGCTTATAAGGTTTTTTTTTACCGATTCATTATATCTGCTTTTCTGTGTTATTTCCTCCAAAAAGACATTATAGAATATTACACTAATAGTCAAACAATGAATATTTTCTCAGAAAAATATTCGTAATTGGTCTTGTTTATATTTTACTTAATGGACGTTGTTTAAAACGCCATGAATGCGAAAATTTAAAAATTTGAATAATTTTGACAAAAGTTACATAAAATTACCAAAAATATTAACAAATATATAATGTTACGGTATGCAATTAACACAGATAAAAAATAATCAACAAGAGGGAGACGAAACATGCCAAGAGAGATATCAAAGAAAACTTGACAAATTAGGGAAGAAGGGACACCTTCATCAATATCACACCCACATAGAGACTGATTCCTTAACCTTATCTACGGCATTTAATAAATCACGAGAGAGATAGTTTATAGATGTAGATCTGGTATGTCTCTGTATGGCTTTTTTAGTCTAAGTCTTGACCTGACATTGTTTCGTTAAAGAGTAAGATATCTGATTCTAAAATGTGTTAAAGAGATTATACTTATTTGTATTATTGGATTTTTCATTTTACCAGGAGTTCCATAATGGAAATTTACAGGTTTTTTTAAATTAAAGTAGACGCCTACATACTCCTGAAAAGAATTTGTATAATGGATTCATGAAAACCTAATCATTTAGTCAAAATAACTGTCATAGTAATTGGTATTTCCTTTTTTCCTTATTTTAGTACCTAATTAACATGAATTTTGTATATATAATCTATCGCTTTTTTCTTAGGACTAAGTAAGGTGTAAACTGAAGATTGTGGAGAGATATTTTAAATGTAATAATATTAAATTTAGACAATTTTGGCTTGAAAATGTATACGTTCTTCAATTTTATTTTCAACACCATTAATATAAAATGTAGTACGATATAAAAAATCCATAGTTTCTAAACTCGGATGAACCTAGTTTTGGTGAAGAACAGGGAAGGAATGCAATCTTTTGTTCAACGGGTCTCAACTCTCTGATTTTAGGGCTACAAAGCAATGTGGTTTAAGAATGTCTTTACAGAAATATTCGTACAAATTTTCATTCATTAGTAGTTTCCTTCGAATTAACTTATTTGAAAAACTATATGAAGACGTTTGTAATTCGAGGAAATACAAGAAGAAATAAGAAAAAATTGTTTACGAATACTTTTGAATGTAGATATTTGAGACTGATAATGAATGAAAAAAACATTAAGTAAAGTACGAATAGAATCCTGCGTTGGCGTCGGCTTTGGGTTTGTTAGCTTTAAATTTTGAAAGAGGATTAGTGTTATTTATAGGAAGGCTTTTATTCCGTATGGACATGAGACCAGGAAAACGATCACTATCATATATGATCGCGGGGATTTTAATATCATTTGGGGGGAAGTGAAGGAGAGGAGAGTTGCTAGTGTAGTGTATCTTAAGTGGATATATATAATATTTCAACGAAATATATAAAATTTATACATTAACTTTACCAAAAATCCTACATTTACCAAAAGGTTTCATATACGTGGTAAGTTAATTTAAATAAGTATACGTAACTTTTTCCTCGATACTTCCGAAAGGATTCTATATCATATTATTATATTTTTCGACCACGTTCAAGTTATTGTATAACTCAATTTATCATCTCAAATATCTCATGAAACTTAGCTCGTATTTATTGCGGGCAACTTCTGTCCATTCCCAGAATAACGAATGGTAAGATACACTACTAAATTTATTTATTTTAGCGTTAATCTGATGTGCTCGTTATAGGACTTTAGAGGAATAAAATGTAAAGTTAACTATATTCACATCGAGATTATAGATCGAACAAAAGTTAAAAAATATTTTGTTTAAACTGACGTTTAAAAAGACTTTCGAAGTGGAACAGCACTACATGATGACTCACCAAATAAATACGTCTCTTAAACTTTAGTTGGTGTAATAATTCTTTAGTGAATCTCTGTCTCTTTAGTGGCCTTTTTGTCCCTTGTCTTTGATAGAAAGCCTTTTCGATTGATGACTCCTATTTGCATGAAATTCGAATTTCTTCGACATGACTTTCACTTTTATTTCGGTGCCATTGTCTTAAATTAAACTTAGTTTACTATCAATTCTATATAATGCTTTATTACAAGTCTAGCTATATGAATATTAACTAATTATCATATTATGTAATAACATAATTTATAATAATAAATTTTTTAATAAATAATTTTTATGATATTTAATATATTTTGTGATACTAGACATTGATCACATCGATTAGATGTAGAGCTGGAGGATGGGCAATCTATTATCTGGAATTGATTAGATTTGGTTATATTGGTCACTGTACCGCTTTTAGCATTGCTGGAATTAATTGACGTAAGATCGCAATGCATGAATCCTTTGTGGCCAAATACTAAATAATGATACCATCTGTATTCAAATCAAATCAAAGGGGTATAGTAAAATGTCAGAACGAATTCTAACTAGAATTAAATTTCATATTCAATGTTTGTAAGTATGTTTGTTATCCTGTAATGAGTCTTTACTTGAAGCTCATACATGAGAACAACATTTTAAAGACTATATTTCGTGATATTTTCGCAAGACGTCATGTGGCAGAGGCTATAGATGTAGCTGCCAGTTAGTTTACATGTCTAATTTTGTAGGCACCCGTTTTGCATTCCTCTCTAAACCATTTCCGAAGTCCATGCGGATAAAAGCGTAGCCTAAGGCTAGTAACTTATAAAATTTTATACAAATATTTTAGGTTTCAAAGTTTTTAAAAATCTCATAGTTGTGTGCCAAACTTAAAGTTTTGCAAGATCTTAATGAGTTATATATATATATATATATATATATATATATATATATATATATATATATATATTTATTATTTATTAATATATTATATATATATATGTATATATATATATATACATATATATATGTATATATACGTTTCATACTAGTTTTTGTCTCTATTTTCGTATTTACATTTACCTATAAAAACATTAATATTTCAAATACTTCCACAAAAATATAGTAGATGATGAAAATATAAACGTTTATCATAAAACTTTTAAATTGAATTTAAAGAAAAATCATATAAAGGAACGGTTCTTTAGTAATCATTGTTATCTATTTTATTAATGTATACGTAAAAAAATACTGTAAAATCGCATTAGAATTTAAGTCGCATTAAAAGTTTGCGTGAGCTGAGTTCGCTGTACAATAGCTGTTGGAAAAATTCTAATTACTTTAGCGAGTTGCTTCGGAATTTATAAAAGTTACGCTTAGGCCCACGGATTTTTGAAGATATACTTTCCGTTCAAAAATTCAATTACGAAAATATATTAACTAATGACTTCTTAATGTATCGCTCGAAGCAAAATTAAACAAAGTTCAGGGCATCGTTATAAATGTCCAACTTTTTGGAGCCGTAGTGAGGTTTAATTGAATTCTGCCTAGTTTCTCTTTGAAACTGAAAGTATAATCCTGTATATGGCAAATAATACCCGAGTTGTTGAACTTTAGGGTATTTCATGAGCACTTCTTGATCCGAGATAGATATATTCTCACAAATAATGAACCGACTAACTCCAGTAAACGCCTCGAGCTCGGGAAGTTGGCAATTTGATACAGCCGGTGCCGCTTGTAGCCATTTTTCTCTTCACTTTGTTCAATAAACGTATATCGAAAACCTTTTTATACTTTTGTATTGTGAACTCGATATTTTTATAATATTAGCACACTAGTTTCTATTACATTTAGAAATATTGGGAACAGACGAAATAATATTGTACTCGTATGTAGGGCGAGGGAGTGATAAATTTCTTTTAACACCTAACACTGCTTTTGAATGTTGGCCAATGATATAAAACATTCTGAACAAACTTATATTAACTTAAATTTAAAATGAAAACTTTGTCGTTTCTGTGGTTGTGTACTAGCTTAATACGGTGTCTTTTCCTCTTCACTTGGATATAATATTAAAATTGTAAATATTTCACAAGGTGGAGTAATTAAGATTTAATGCGACGTTCTTTGTTGTCATTTTTATTTATCTAATCATACCGTTTGAACGTATGTAATTTTTATTTATCAAATTCATGTCTTTCGCTATTTAAAACATTTTTTAATGAACCAACGTCCCAATCACTTTCCCGATTTTTATTATAGTAAATAATAGTATTTTCGCATCAAATTAAATTTTATGCTACAAATTCTGAAACTTTAAAACAAAATGGTTATTCAGTTTGTAATACTACAGAGGTACGTCTTTCATCGTTAGGGTCGATATTATCTCGCCATTAAAAGTAAATTACTATACAATAAACGATATAAATAAATCATCAACTTCGGTACATTTTCAATGGCCAAGTAATTTTTATTCAGCTTCACTTTTATTATATAAAGATAAATAGTTTTTATAAAAGTTCGAACAAACAAAAGACCTTTGTACATTTAAATGTATTCTAATACTAGACTATTCCTAGTTTTCTCACACATAAGCGATTCACGACAACAGTATTTGCACTTCTGGGAATGCTTTTGCTGTGGCAATAGTGAATTTTATTTTATTTGCAATTTATTGCAGATTTATATAACATTTTAAGTATTATATATATTACTAGAGGAACCTACATATTTGTTACATCATTTACAAATAATCTGAGATCAGAAAAATTAAGTGTTTATTGATATAGAATGTCTGTCTTACAACATTTTAGTATATAAAGTTGGTGTTAAGCAACACTCAAATATCTCATTATCACTTTAAAATGTATGGTTAACAGTAGACAGTTATTTTGTAGTGTTAGTTTTCAGGTTTTCGCTCGTTAAACGCTCGTTAAAAATCGTTGTGTACAACGCTCGTTAAAACAACTCGTCACCAAGTTAGTTATTTTTTCGTAATATTTTTACTTTTATAAAGTTCTCCAACAAAATACTTTTATGGCAAGGATGTATTCGAAAATTGTAAATATTTTTTTTTTATATATAAAACGCAAAAGAAAATCTTTCAGGTAAACTAAATAGTTGTGTATAAGTTTGTACTGTTTATTTAGTACATATGGACAGTTCTATTTTAATGTTGACGGATAGAAATGTGAATAGAATTTTTTCCTTATCAAATTATTCCGACTTTTTTTAACTTATGAAATATATTTTATACATAGGAAATATATAATCGATTATCAGCTGTTAGCTTTTGAAAACTAATAGTATCGTTTTTCTACTATTAAAAAAATATCAATAATATTAATGAAAAATTCCATAAATCATTGATATATATCATTTCTAGTTATTATATGCCTGCAAAAATAAACGATAATATACAATCCATATCTGTGAACAATCCTATGTAATGGATATCCAACGCTAAATAAGGGACAACTGTTTCTGTTTTTAAATAATTCGTATTTTTTAAATAACGTCCTAAAATCCACATAGATACGTGTAACAAATTTGATTCTGAGTAACAATATGCTCCGGCAGCTCCGCAGGTTGCGCGCGTGTTGTTTTATAACAATTATCCGTTTTGTACTTTCCGAACGTTTCATCTTGCGCCCGAGCGGGTCAGCGTAATTTATTACCTATTGTGCGGATATTTCATTTATCATGGTGAATTCAATTTACAGAACAATTAATCATTCCACAATACGTACTTGTCGACAGCGGACTGGATACCAGCTACCGGAGATTAGCACTATTAAAATATATTTACCTATAGCTGGAATTTAAAAATAACAGATGTGTTTATTTTTTTAATAGCTTTAATTTTCAAGGGATTTTTTTAAATATATTTTTACAGTTTTTTAATAATATGTGACCGAACTTGACGATGAGGATTGTTATGTGATATAATAATGAAATGTTAACTTAATCCAATCGTATATATTTATGGAAGTTTAAACATTATCTTTCCATTATGACAAAAAGTGTTATATTAATATTCCTTCTAGTCTGGAAATTGTTTGCCTTTTATTATGTTGATTATGAATAAGGAATTATTAAAGAAGATTTTTTAATGCAAACTTCCATAACATTATTGTGTATAAAAAAATATTTTATACTTTATTCAAGTTATTACATAAATAAAGTTATTAAATCACATTCAATAGAATGAAATTCAAGTGGAATTCTCACTGCAAAAAACATATTAATTAGTAAATATATTTATTAAACAGAGCATAAATTATTTTCTGGACAGTATTATACATTTTTATATTTATTTTTGAATAGTCTTACCACATAGCAAGATATAGCGACAGATGATAAATCAGACTTTGTATAGAACAATATATTTTAATCATAACAACACGATATATATGTTCCAAACATAAACATATCATGACTGGACAGCTATAAACCTTAGAAGACAAATTGCTTATGTGACATAAGCTTTATTTCATATGCGGTTCTAGCGTAAGTGCCTATCTCAACACGTGTTCATTTAAGACGTCGTTAACATTCTGTTCACTTGCTCGCAATTGAATTAGTTACCTCCCACCCATAATCTGTCGCTGCGAACTGTCACAAGTTAAATGTTTACTTCAGTCTTGATTCACAATTAAGTCTGGAAATATAATTGTCATTATAAGTTCTATTTGAATTTCAAAAGCAGGTTTGGTAGGTATTATATAAGTGATGCTGAAATATTAATCCGTTCAAATAGGAAAATTCTAAATGTAAGACACATTCTGTAGGTTATTCAGGATCACTTAGATTATTTCTTGAAATATCATCAAGAATGTAGTTCGTACGTACGTTATCAGTGTTTTACTAGTGAAGTCATGGGTTATATCATATTTACATATAACCTAATTTGTATATAACATATAAATGAAGACATATAAATATATATTATGCTGTTTGTTTAATACCTAGTGAAGACTGTATCAATCAATCTAAGTTTGCAAAACTGTTCTTGCTATATGCGAAATAATATGGGGTATATTATATTTTGAGCAAAGATTTTGAAAACACCACAGGTTTTGTTTCCTCAATAAAAAAATATAAGAATGCATAGCAATATATGCCATGCAAATGCACATGCAAATGTGTAAACGTAGCAAGATTTCGTTTTCAAGTTTATCAAAGCGATTTTTATTTTCACTTAACAACATATATGTACATGTTGAAAGCAAATACATAGAACGCTGCTGGTGGCTCTCTTCATTTCATATTACATTTTGAATTTTTAATGAGCTCAGTATAAGCCGATAAAACCTGGTTTTCAAACAACACACTCAAAAGCACAAACTTAGATAGTTAAAAGTAATAGTTTGTTCTTAGAAAAACTTCTACGTTCTCTTTTTTTAATTTATACCCCCAAAGAAAGAATTTATAAATAACTCATATGAATAACTTCTAAACAGCAAAATTAAATTTCATTGAGTGGTTCTTAAAATATTTATTTAATATAACATACAATATCCGTGATTTGCTGCAAAGCAACCGAAATTTCGGGAGTATTTTGTTAAAAATAATTATTAGCTCGTAGTAAATTCAAAAAATATTAGTTTCATTTCAGTGGCTATAATAGTTTTTATATGGAACCATTGAGTAGTTTTCAAGGAAGATAACCACACTAACATCCGCCCTTCCTCACAAACTTTCACGGTAATGATATTAAAAGGGTTTTAGTTGTTTTAACCTTCGCCCGCTCGAACTAGCGTTAGCTGTTTAAATTTAATGAAACTTCAAGCTTCATAACGTAGTTAATGATATGGAATAGATTTTATTCAGAATTTAGTTTTACTCCCGATACTGCCTGTAATAATGTTACTGTTAATGATTTTTTCAGATCCAAATATGTATTACAATACGATAAATTTGTTTTGGCTTTTATATCTGATAAATATTTGTTTTTTATTTACAAACTAGCTGTTCAAATGTATTTATATGTGACGACGTATTTATAACACATGTATTTTGAGTCTTGTTTAGGATATCCAGTAGATACATCAGTCATGGTCGCAGAGTTGAGATTAAGTAAGCTAGTAATAGCGCCTAAATTTTATTAAATGTACAAATTAGCGTTTTGCTATATTATTTACTGTAAGTGTAAAAAGCCTTTAATTATTACATAAAAATAACATTTATAAGATATATAGTGTTTAATTTCGTTATTTGGAAACTTGGAATTAAGTAACGGATTGAAGATAACACTTACCTAAGTCAATAAAACCCTCTGGTGGCGCTTACATTACCTAAGCGGATATTTTATGTTCAGGCGTTAAGTCAGTTGATCTAATTGCGGAATTTTATTTAAAATCCTACCCGTTTTTTTTTAAAGATCGGTGGGTTCAATATTTATGTTACGTTATAAGAGCAACCTTTTTCAGTAAAATATATTTAGAGCTTTGCTTTATCTGTTAACTTTTTACGCACCAATTTTTTTTTTTATAATCAACTTGTTTTAAAGCTTTGATATCGGATATTGTTGTTTCGTCAAGATAAATAAAGTATAACTAAAACAGACTATACGCTGAATACTTTCTATGTTTATTGTATAAACATGTTTTTAATATCAAACTAACATATTATTATTATTTGTGTCTAAAGTTTTATAACAATAAGTTTGCTACAATTTATATTATAGGTACTAAACTCTCGTTGTTTCAGAAGTTACTCTGATACTCACAAACAAATATGTTTCATGCTATAGCAATTTCATAAAAACGATATTCGATCAACAACTCGCTGTTCGTACATTATCTAAATTTCCTACAGTTTTGCGATTTGGGATGTCGAGTGTCAGTGACAGTTAAATTGTGTTTGTTCGATTCCAACAGAATAAGCCTAATTCAACAGAGCCGTTGTGTGATATTGAGGTATACGATTTGTAAACAAAGCGACATACTATATGTTTATGATTTTAGTCGAATTTAATTTCATATGTACATGCTAAAAGTGCGTTCAAAAACAAAAGAGTATATCTAATACTAAGTGCTTTCTCAATAAATTATATAAGATCTAATTGTGTAAGATCTTTTGTTTTAGTACACATAAATGAGTGCAGATATCATTTTCTCTTACTTATATGTTTATCGAAATGATATTGTTTGTCACAGACACTTTCATTTCACTGTAATGTAACCAAAACGTCAGGAGTATGTGGTTTAAAATAGTAACAATCCCAAGAAGTTAGTTTCATTTGTACATATACATACATATGTTATAAGAGTTATTATTATTATATTAAGATTTAAGTCATATCACCTTTTCAATTTATAGCTCCCATCGTAGGAAAAAGTTCACAGTAAATTTTACTTATATCAAGAAGAATGCTAAAGACAAAGAGGTTATCAGGATTAAAAAAAAATGATTTTAAAGCCTTCTTTTGAAGGAAGACTTCGATAAACTATTCAGATTTTATAAAAGATATTAAAAATCTTAACCTTTTTTAACAGTCCGCTCAATCTAGTAAAAATGCCAATGGATATAATTTACATGAATCTGCTATTTACAAAGCATTTGTAATAAAGAACTTTTACATTTCCAAGATAATTTTATATTAGAAAAAGGAAAAACAATTTGTATGGAAAATGTTTTTGAAATTATTTCTTTATGTTATATTGTATAGCGTGAGGTCTTTATGAGCTGTTTTGAAATTAATTAAGTTTGAAATTAGTTTAGTTTGAAAACTTATTTGACAATAAAAACTAGCTATGAAAAAAAAACGGTAACGAAAAAAATTTACGGTACCGACTTCTGAGAGATATATAGATATAACACACAGATTATAGATAGTTACGTTTAATAATTTGTTGTGCAGTGACTTTTGGTATAAATATTTTTTTATACTTCTGGCATTTTTGCCCAGAAATTCAGATGTATCTTAGTGACATGATTTGTATTATGTTTTTTCCAAGTGTTTTAATATTTATGCCACGTTATTATGGGATGAGAGAAGTGAAATGAAAATGTTTTTAAAACTTCATAGACACATACATCGCTGAAAGTTACTTCCTGCAGTATGAAATGTAAATATTAAAATGAATGTACGCGTTTTAAAATTTTACTTAGGGTTAAAAATTTATTCGTTTGTAAAAGTTATTAAAACTAGAATGTTTATCTTATAGAATGGTTAAGGGTTAGTGTAAGAGAATAATATTATATAAAGCGATTTTTACTTGCCTATTTAGTACCGGCTCATGGTTGCTTATACAAAAAAAATTTATAGTGATTAGTATGGTACAGTTATACCTAATACTTGAGACGAAAAGTATATTCGGTTATTACTGTTTTTTTTTTGTAGATTGCCAATCAATATTTACTTTTTTGTATTTTAAAATTTTTTCTTTCTATTAATTATACTCAATTGAACTTCTTGACACAGAAAACTTTGTTAGAAAGTAGATAACTCTTCATCAATCAGTCCAATAATTTGGAGTCCATTTACTATAGGACAGTTGAATAAAGTAATCTACTATCATATCTTACAACATTTATGAATGTGAATATAAATTAAAAGTACATACATCTATACTGAGAAATAATAAAACATCTTAAAACTCAAAATTATTTATATCACTCACAACGTGAATTCTGCGAAAGTAAATTGTAAAGAATTTTCGCAAGTACTTGTTCTTCGTACTTATTATAAGTAGATAAAGAATGTTTTAAGATTCGGGAAAAATTTTCATAATATTTGAAAATTGATAATATTTCTTTATTAAATCGACTTAAAGACAAAGTTATACCTATGCGTTCTCCCTTTTAAAGCCATATAATGAATGAATTACATCTACAGTTTTTTTTTTGAAAACTCTAGAAATTTATAGTAAATTAAATGGGCATCATTAAAAAACAGAAATAATATAAAATATGATACTAATTTTATTGATAAAAAGACATCTTTTAAAAAGAAAATATCTGTTAACAGTTTCTATTCAACAAATTAAAAAATACGCATTGTTTACGTTTTCCATTATAAACACAACCAGCAATAGACGCGATGAAAGACTAATAAATCAGAGAAGTATATTTTATCCTTCCTTTTTTAATTTCTTGAATAGAGGGCCTTTCTTTCAGATTTCTTAATGGTTACTTGAATTTTAAATACTTTGAGCTTTAATTTGTCTCTTATCTGATTGACTTACACCCTTTTCCCCAAGGTTACAGCCTTTTTAAATTCAAGTAAATCCTTCTTGTCAATACCCTTTTAATTAGTGATAAGTTTATTTTGAATGGATTTATTCAAATAAAAGCAGTAAATTATAAGAGAGATCTTTATTGACTTTACGACTCTGAGGATTTAGTTGTTGAAGCTAGATTGCCTTACTAATTCATTGATGATAGATGTACAAATAACGTTAATTTTAATATTAACGTTCTTGATATTACGTCGAGATATCATTTTAATTATAGATGATAACAATGATAATCATTTTATGGCAATAGTATTAAAGATGATGTTCTAATCTCTTTCAAATCAAATGTCAAAAATTACGTGAGATTCGATAAAATCGTCATTATCTTAAAAAAAATTGATACTATTTAATTTTTTCTAAGAAATGAAATATTTGAGGTATAGTATAAGTGAAAATAAAGTGCCTATATATATTATGTGTAGTAGTCCAATATAGTAAAGGCATGCCATTAGGGACGAGTTCCGTGCACAGAGTAGTTATAGGTCTGGTAACGGACGCCGCTGTCTTCATAGCAACATAATTGAGTGCTTCCGATGTTAGTGTCCATTAGAGTTGAATCGCGGAGAGCTATATTATGTAACATTTATGACGAATATAATTTTTGCTATGAACTTAATATAAGTTACTCTATATTTTATCATGTCATTAGATTTTCTTATAAAGGCAAATTTAAGTACGTGTGAAAAATAAAAATCAGTTGTATGTTATCGGGATTATAGATTTTTTAACACTTTTCTAACTATTTATAAAAAATAATGTTAGCTTCAATATACACATATATTCAAATTAACTTAAAGGTTTTCATGATTTATTTAGCTTCAAAATTGCACATACATAACGTGTAGTGCCTCGTGAAAGGTTAAATAAAACATTGGGAGATAATTGTTAACCGCTTACGCAGTGTTTTACAGTTTATAGTAATATTTAAAACAATTCATGTTTGCATGTAATGTATGGACATTTAAATAAACATTTACATAGTCCTGCAAACAATGCGGCGTTAACAAATAGTGGAAAAGCAAAGAGTACTTTATTATTAAACACAATATTTTTCATAATTAGAAATATACTCCCAAGATAACTTTAAATGTTTGTACCACAAGACTACAAAATTGAAATTTAGTAATAATGTTTCTACATGTAACTCTTTGTAAAAAAAATTGAACTGAAGATGACTCAAGAATTTACTATTAACTAACTAATTTACATACGTTTTTGAAGAGGCATGCTTCAAAATTTTAAAGGTGGTAGAACCTAGCTGTCATTTATTACAGCTCCAACATGGGCTGGCTCGACTGGGGAAGCCAGCCTCGTAAAGAAGATCGGCATGAAGTAGTTTTTAATGGCTGTATTTCGTCCGAAGAGTGAGAGAGCCGGTTGCCATTTCCCTGTTCCCACCCTTACCTCTCCCTCTTCCACAATCAAGATCGGCAAAACATCCGCAACATCCCTAATATTGCAGATGACCATGGGCGACGATGGCCACCTTCCATCAAGTAGGCCGTCTGTTCGTTTGTCCCTTTGATAAAAAAAGTGTTTATAATTGTCAGTAGGTTTAATATATATTCAAATTCTTATACATCGAGTCGACGCAAATTTATGAATAAGAAACGTTTATGATTGATGTTTTGTTTAAAGGTGAAAAGTGAAAGCACTGTTGTTCGCTTGAACAAATAATATTTGATAAAACGTTCCTTAAAACTAATAATTTATTTTATTCGGGCTCATCTTGAATCAACTATACAAGTATAGCCAAGGCTAAACGCTGGAATAATATTCGGCTTTGTAATACTTTGCCGATAAGTATGTTTTTTCTTTATTCGTTAGTTTTGTCAAATCAGAAATAATTATCTTAGAGGAGAGTAATATCAAACAATGAAGTTCTTGTACTATTTCAAAGTCTTGCATTGTTCCAGCTTACATTCTAGTAAAGAGAAAATAATTGTAGCTAAGGCACTTATTAAGAAATGACGAGATGACAAAATATGATAAAATATAACCTATACATACATGAACAATTTGAATTATTGGAGCAAAACATGGATTAGAGTACACAAACAAACGAAATTAAATCCCATTAAAGTAGATAATTAGATGTCTGGATATTAATAATTTTAAATATAATTAATACTGTTCGTATAAACGTCTGGCGTTAAATTGAAAATCGCTCCGTCATTATTTGTAAAACTGTTATCACAACGTTTGCCACCGTTTGCATATTTAATAAATACAGTCTAAGAGGATCATAACTATTATTCTCAATATGACTCTGCAATAAAACGCTTTATGCTTACACTACAATACCCATGTTAAGCTTTTAACTGTCTCTTTGTCTGACTTTTCTGTACTTCACATTTGTAAGTACAAATTACTAAGGTTAAACAGCAATACATATATTGCTGTTGTATCATATAATGACATAGAAACTATACTTGCTGTTTATGTTCAAGACAGAAACTTACTGCCGTAAAACGTTATTAAATAACATTTCAAAAAAATCTCTTTAACAGGTTTTTAATTTATTAGTAAATTAAGTCGTCACGGCATTAGGGATTCTAAAAATTGAGATTTTTTTTTATTTTACTCATACATCTTTATATTGCCTAATACTTTGTTTATATTAAACTAGTTTCAAATAATTAAAAAAACTATTTTGCATATTTATTTTATTATTACAGTTTTGTGTTTTAATAAATAAATTATAAAAAAGTAATTTGCTTTTTTAAACTTACTCGTTTCAGGTCTTAATGGGAGTAATAAAAGTTTTTCTGCAAAATACTACTAATTATTAAGTTATTAACGTTTCGTCATAAAAAATGTATTGGAATGGAATGGAAAATTATATAATGTTTTCAAGAATAATTTAATGAAACTAAATAAATTGATACAAAATCAGAAACAGTTTTTACCCTCGAATACGATAATGTTAACAGCTTACAGAACACGAGGAGAGTTAAATAAAAATATAAATCCTTCTTAAACGTTATAAAAAGAACATCAAAGTATTATTTGGATGTTAAATTGTATATAAGTAAATACAGATAAAATCTCATAGGTTCTCTAAGCTCCGGTGGCAATTTCTTGTGTGCTGTGTATTTCTCGAGTCATAGATTATAGCTGTATTAAATAGCTTGGTGTATGCTGACTACGTGTTATTCGAGTTTTCATTGAATGTTTTTAATACCGCGTATTTGTTTTAACCTACGACTGAAAATTGAGGGATTTTATTGTTATGTGTATACGTATTTGTTTTTATCGGTTAACCCGAACCGGAAAATCGTATTGTTATTTTTTGTCTTGCTTTCAACGGTAATTCAATCGAGATTATTAATATAACTGTAGTTTTTTTTTAAATAAATTTATGAATATATTAAATTTATTTATAATATATGTCTGTTGGTTTTGTTTTTGCAAACAGAGTTTATATTAAATCGAAATGTATTTTAAGAAGTGTGTGTATATTCTTATTTTAAGTATAGGATATTGTTTTTATAAACATCTAAGAAGATTAATTCTGGTATAATATAGAAACCAAAGAAGAAGGAGTCAGGAAGAGGAGTTGAATTCAAATTACTTACGCCATATTCTAAACCTAACGTGAGTTCATCAAACAAGCGTTAATCTCGACACGTGTATGTTCAAGAGGTATTTAATATTCAGAGAACCTCTCGGATTTCAATTAGTCGTTGTTAAGATGATAGGCGATCTTTTATAACATTTGTCATGTTTAACGTTAACAAACACAATTATCGGAGAGGAAACAATAGAGTTTTCCATCTACTTAGCAATAAAACTGTTTACCAAAATTAAAGAAATCTAAACAAGCACTCGGCGATGATACATATGTGGAAATATCTTTAAAACTATATTATATACATTTGTTTATCTTCAGAAAACTGTATTTTTTAATAAAAAACTTACATGAGACACGATGCTTCTGGCGAATATTTTAAAATAACATTCTTTACGAAACTATGTTGAAAAGAATATATATATATATTTTATATGAAAGCAGATAAAATCCGTAATTTAAAAGAATTTATAATTTTTTGAGACTTTGATTAAGGAACATACATATTATATTTACTTGATTTCGGGTAATCCTAATACAACAAAGCCGGCGTTTGTGTGATGTAACCGGATAATTGGAAAGAAAAGCGAAGTACTGTAATATATTATACGCATATTACATACGTATACTCGTACCATAAAAGATGATTTATATTTATATCAAAAGATAAAAAATATTAAGCCTTTTTGTGTAAAAGAATATTAATCAGATTTATTACGAATATTGAATTTGAATCGCCTTTGATTCCTGTATTATTTCTCAAATTAAATCGCTTTTCGTGAGCAAGAGGAAATTATGAAATATTTTTTTATTTCAATAACTTAGTTATAACATTCCCTTATTTACCGACGTTTATTTTTTAATCATATAAGTTTTAATTAAATTATTTAATCTTAGCAATCAGCATATGTATAATCAACTTCGTTTATAATCAAATAACCGAGTTAGACGAACCTTTATGGTAAGCGAAAATTGTATAGCAATTGTTGCGATGGGTCTAAATGAAAGAAAATTTTGTTTGCCTTTAATTAATATTATATTCAATAAAATATATCGTTCGGTGACACAATTTTACAATAAGGAGAATTCATATGAAGCCTGAAAACTATTAACACACAATTCTATAAATATTTAAAGATTTTTCTTTTATCAATCGTTTAATATATTTCACTACAATTTATTTAATTTATTGAAAAAAATTACTGTTTTATTAAACGTCGAGTATTTTAAAATCTTACTATATAAATTATTTTGTGAATTATTATAAATATTAAATATAAGAGAATTCAAACATAAAAGTCATCATTTTTAAATATAGAGCCCAATTTTATTTTCTATTATATTTTTAAGATATTGAGTCTCCATAAGTCTGAAAATTAATTCAAAGATATGTTGCGAACTTGAACAGGAAATTAGTTAGTGCTGCTTTAAAATTTAATATTATTTTTCATATTAAAATTGCTCCCCATCTTATCTATTTCTCTATGCAAAAGTCCAAGAAGTATCTTATAATTTAACGACAGTAAATGAATTAATTAAAGGATAAAAAAAAATACGCTAATATTTTTTACGAAGTTTCTGTATTCTTAATAAAAATGGTCGTAGCGATGTAAAAAATCGGAGCGATATTAAGCTTCAAATTATTAGATCTAGTAAAAAAAATGTCAAAGCAAAAAAGAGATAAACCAAGGAATATTTTAACTAAGAAAGTGAATATGTTTTAAAAAGCCTTATATATTTTAAAGATCAATAAATATTGACCAAAAAACGTTGGTGTAATCCATCTCGAAAACTCATTTTAATTGTAATATTAGGGTCGTACGTAAGAGAGCTTTGCCTCATAATGCAGCATATCTTAATATCTCTTCCATAAGTCTGTGAATGAAAAGATCACTAGAATTCGCCGGGCGTCCTTTGACAGCAATGAGCGCTAGGCTGTGGATATGAATGTGCGCTAGAATAGTCATTAAGGCGGACTTATCCGAAGTATTTTTCTCATTTGTATTATATATATAACTCTGCTGGCTGTAATAAGCAACAAAATTATCTTATTTTACTTGAAAATATAAAACTAAGTCTTGAATATGGAATAGCTTTTTTATTTATATGACTTTAACTTCACGCTAACGGTAACAAACGAAGAAGGTTCATTGTGTACCCTCTACGTGGTTTACACAAAATAGATTCACAATGCGGATTTACCGAAACCAGGCCAAGGTAGCAATTTATACCAATCCTTAAGGTGGCGATAGTTCATTCGATTATTTTTATGAAACATGAGTATTCATTTAAACGAAACTAATTCTTTCGGATAACTACGCGTAGTAATTCACTTACGTAATTACACGCACCTACGTAAATCTCTTATAAATACGTATCATACATTATTAATTCCGTTTCTTAATATTGAATAGTAAAAAATATTCTCTGTGATGTTTGAACTTTCGCATGTAATCAGGCGTAGACGGATATTGATAAGAAAGATTTACCCAACTCAAAGGCATTGTTAAAAATTACAAAATAAACGTATGTTAAATTATATACATACATACAAGACTCGCTTTAGAACAAAAAAAAAACAAAGTCTATAAAGTCTTGATTGTAAAAATTTTATTAATCAAAGCCACAAATAACACGACCAACGCTTAGTTAATAGTAGTTATGTGTGGTTAGTACCATGTTTCAATCGAGAGTAATAAGTTTACAACTGTTTCACGAAGTTCAGTTTTCAATTAATCACTTAGAGGTATGATCGAGACAATTAAAAGTTATACAGGCATCCTGTTACTAGCTCTAGAACTAGTATAGTTCCATTGATTAAAAAATACGTATTTTCATGTTTTCACATTACCAGATAACTAGATTTTGTTCGTTCCAATCAACCAATGCCGCTTCTTAAAATTCCGTATGTTCTCGAAGCTTGGAAATCATTTTGGCAAATTGTACCAAGTTATCCAGATACCGCGACTCTACACAGCTAACTGGTGTTTTTCTCAAACAGACAAACAACAATTTATTCAAACAAACAATATTTATTAATTATCTATTTTTGTCTTTCGAAATTGTTCACAGTCTATGACTTTTTTATGCGTTACCGTAATAATAGAGTTCCCCTGTTTTATTATTCAAATTATTGAGAGTAGTTCTAAAACAGGACTCCTAATTGGTGTAGTTGGATAAAAATACAGTAGAAAACTAAATGGAAATAACGAACCTAAGGACGGAAGAATAAACCTAACATATTTGTTAGATAAGGGATTTACATTTCATTTCATTTTATTTATTCGTAAAATTTCGCTTACGAATATCACATTTTCATAAAAGTATGAATGTAAAAAACATTAAACTAGAATCTTCTTCATATTCTTTACACTAATATATTTTAGTAAATATTGTTAAAAGATATATATATATATTGCCACAAACAAGTTACTCATATGACTATATACATATGACAAAAAAATATTAATTCATTAAAGTGTCATCTTTAATTTCGATAATCAAGATAGCTAATACAAAATTTTACTGCATGTTAATATATATTTCAATTGTGTTCTAACTTTCAATAGTCATGAATTATTTGATTTGAACCTACCGTGACTCCATAATTACTGTTATTTAAAATCTATGCGTATGTTTTTCTGGTAAAATAGGAAACCAATGCTGTATACAATTTTGGTTGTTATTATATAATAATTGCTAATATATTAACGTACAAATTGTATACACCGCTTCAATTCTGATTTAACGTGTATTGAAAAAAGTAACATATTAGTTGCACGTTAAATTATTGAATAGAAGTATGAAGAAACAAAATCAACAAAATTATAACAAGCAAGAGAAGGAAGCGTTCACTGATATGAAAGGCTGCAAATACAAAGCTCTAAAAATATATTACACAAACATTTGTCGTGACCAATAATAAAAAAAAAAAATATAAAATGACAGTCCTTAAATAATGCAAATATTTTAAAAGACAACAAATTACAACTAAAAAATAAACCACAATGAGAAGTTAAATATTTTATATTTGTATTTAAAAACCTACATATAATTGTTTAGATACGCCTTAACCAGTTCTTTCCAATATATTATAATATTTTATTATTATTTTGTTAATTGGAGCTGTCCACCTCAAATTATTCTTAGTGTGAAGCTGTTTTCAAGATTGTTTAATATTCTCGTGGCTTCTACTGTTATATTTTGATGTAGCTAATCCCATTCTGTTTAATATATTTGCACTATTAATACTTACTGCGTTCACAAATCTGAATAGAAACAGAAATTTATTGCGTTTTGAATTGTCTAGTGATAAATGTTATTGAAATGTTTATTAATTTTTACATTGTTTTAATATTTTACCTTTCTAGATTAAATACCGTATTTATTTCTGTATAATTATAGATTGAGTTAATTATTTTTTAAGCTACAAAGATTAATATCGTTATCAGAACATCGGATAAATGTTTATTTCTAAAAAAATATTTCAAACTAATAAATTTAACATTCTGATGTTCCTACCCCATATTTTGATTTATAGCAAAAAATTTGTTATTGATTTTAGGTATTGTGGAAATACAACCATTTAAGAAGCTGAAAAGTAATGATTTAAAAACGGATTTAAATATTATTTAAAACGGAACAACAAATCCTAAGCCTAACCGATCAGAAATAAATCGATACCTTTAAATTCATTCTGGCTTTAAAAAGTCTGTGAACAATCGTTTTGAGCCTTCTTGTTTAAGATGCCTTAAAAGCATGCTTATTTATAAAATAAAAAGCAAATTAACATGTCGATTAAACACACGTTTAATGAGCTTAAGTGTTAATAAATGTAGGCCAGTATTTTTTCGAGTGAAATTATCTCATTTTATTGAATAAATATTTTAAAAACTTTTTAATCCTGTATTTTTACCAGGTTCGTTAATTAACCTTTACGAAAATAATATAAAGACTGCGTTTCTAAACTACTTGGATTTATTTACAAGGTACATTTTGTTTTATTCTGCTACGGTTAAATATTTAACTGCCACTCCGAATGTAGTCAAATCGTTTAGGGTATGGGTAGATTATTAGATTCCGAAATAAAATTATTAATGATACGCATCGAAACGACATCAGCATGAAAATTTTCATATGTTTATGGTCAAAATATGTATACACTGTTGTAATAGAGTAATAATATCACCAATAATCTGATTTTAATAACAATAAATAAAGTATACGTAAATGTAAATGCTATTTCTTTTATGCATCAAGTTTAGATTTTGCTTTATATTTGCATTTTCTAAACAGAAAATAATATTATAATGTGATACACATACCTAATTGGATACTTCATTTAAAATCAACCTCTCTTTATATAACTATAGGGTTTTCATTAAGGCGCTTGATATTTGAAATGCAAAAAAAATACATGTAGGAAAGATATTTGCAAATTTTTTTTATTTGGAAGGTCTATCGACCCCATTATGTATGGAATATGACATCATTCAAATGACCGCCACGGCTTCGTTGTTGGCGCGCACACGAAAGGTCCAATTTTCGATGACTCTGGCGCAACAAATCGGGCTGTATTTGATCGATGGCGTGGCGTATGTTGACTTTGAGGGCATCGGTGGTTTGCGGCTTGTTGGCATAGACCTGCGACTTAAGAAAACCCACAAGAAAAAGTCCAGCGGGGTCAAATCGCACGATCTCGTGGCCAGTTCACGTCGCCTCCGCGCGAATGACCATGTCCAGAAATTGCTCGTGCAGAACTTCCATCGTAGCGTGTGCTGTGTGGCACGTAGCGCCGTCCTGTTGAAACCACATGTTGTCCAGATCCATATTCTCGATTTCAGGCCAAAAGAAGTTGGTTATCATCGACCGGTATCGCTCACCATTGACGGTGACGGCCACACCATTATCGTTTTCGAAAAAATACGGACCAATCACGCTCCGGCCCAAAATCCGCACCAAACAGTCACTTTCTGCGGGTGCATTGCCACTTGGTGAACCTCGTGTGGATTGGTCTCGTCCCAAATACGGCAATTTTGCTTGTTGACATAGCCATTCATCAAAAATGCGCCTCGTCGCTGAAGATGATTTTTTTGCCAAAATCGGCGTCAACTTCCAACTGCTCTAATGCCAGTCAGCGAACACACGGCGCTGTCTATGGTCATTAACCTTGAGCTCTTGGGTCAGCTGGATCTTGTACGGGTGCAGGCTCAAGTCACAACGCAAATTCGCCAAGTTGTCGTCTGCGAAAGGCCGAGTTCCTGTGCGCGACGCGGAATTGACTGCCGCGGGTTTTCGAGGACACTGTCGCGCACAGCGGCGATATTCTCGGCAGATCTCGCGTTACGTTGACGCACGGGAACCGGCTGATTGTTAACTGACCCGGTTGACTCGAATTGTCCACCAATCGACGGATAGTCGACTCGGCAGGACGATCATCGCGACCGTAAAACGGGCGAAGTGCGCGGAACGTTGCTCGAACTGAAGACCCATTTTCATAAAACAATTTTATGATTTGCACGTGCTACTCGACACTGTAACCTGCCATGGTGGTTTGGGAGGACGGAGAATATAACATACTGCATTTGACAGCTGTCACTCAAACAACATGGCCGCAATCAGCTGTCAAAGTTCAAGCGTCCCTATTGGAAAACCCCATAGTTGTTGAATAAGCCTATAGAGTATATCTTATAGCCTATATTACTTTTGGCTATCCTTTTGCTGTTCTCTAAATACTAAAATGTGAAAGGGATAGCATGATATAGCTATTTCAATTTGAATGATTAATTAATTCTTATTTAATATTTACATTTTTTTTATTGAAATTTTACATTCGTCTGGAATCGAATGTAGGTACAATTATGTTTATTATCATCATTTTTATTATACAAATTACTTAGAAAATATTAGATAATTAATTGGAATGCGTATAACATAATATAATTGTAAAGTTATAAATACTCTGTGAATTGATAGAATTTTTTCCCAACAAAAAGTCATATATAGAAGTTTCATGTATATAAAAATGGCTTTAGTAATTTCATTTATAATATACAAAAATTATAACAATATTACTCGAAGATAAATTAAACCAACAACACGATAAAGTGGTGTTTCGAAGATAAGGTACTAGTAAATTCTTGGGAGCCTTTTCATTGGATAAAATTCAAACTAATTAAGGAAACCATGTGGAATTCTTAATTTGTGATGTTAAAGGTACTTGATGGTTTTTCAACTGGACTGTCGCAATTAATTATAGTTAAACTACTTCACACACAGTTAATCTTACAGACTATAACATGAATAGTCATAGTGAAATAAATACTGACAGATTAGTTGTTTTAAAAGAAATCAATTACAAGAATGGCGAACGCAAAGAAATGTAAAGGTTTCTTTTTTTTATTAAATTTGATAAATTATATTTTCAAAAGTAATACCAATAATTAATTTAATATTTTTTTTTAGAAGCTGATATAAAAAAGGGAATTTCCTTTTATTACAAATTTTCAATTGTATTTCGCCTGAAGGTATAATTTGTCGAAATAAGAGGTATCAGAATTTGAAAAAGACAAATATTAGAGTGTAAAGAGATAAAAAAATTAATAGGGCATATTGAAAAGTACCCACAGGTGCAAATAACGTCAGACGCTGATTTGTATGTAACACATTATTAAATGATTTTGAATGTAGTAATAATTAATGATTATTTATTAATTATTTATTGTAAGTATAATACGGTTAATTTCCATTGCTGTCGAAATCATTGAAAGTGAAAATAATTAGATATTTATTGAATAACTTTAAAAGTGTTTAAAGTTTTAATGCGATGTATCGTTTCTTTTTTATCTAAGGCTTTCGTCGACGCTATCAAACAGAAAGCTGAACCGCCGCGAAGCTTGAAGGGCCTACTTAGAGACGGAAGTGTCGTAATGGATTCCGTCGCTGCTGTTGTGAAAACTTCGTATATTCTTACAATCCGGACGGATACTTAAAGTATGGTGGAATATCAGAGATATATGGGAGTGTATTACAATTTATGTCGGATGTAATGCCAGTAGCGGAAGAGTTTGGAATGTGTAGAGCTTATAACTAAAAGTTTAAAACTTGTGATTGTGATGTATTATTCATATAGTTATTATCTTATATAGTTATTTATCTTTTAAACAAAGTTTTTCCGTGCAATTATTATTTGAAAAACAGAAATTTTAAACCAAAGTAAACATAACTTTCAAAGATCTCTAATATGTGGTATTTCGATTTCCAAGGGTACATATTTCTGATTTAGTAACTATTATTTATTTACTCCTTCCTAGGTTATATGAACCTTTTATACCACGACGTTTCCACTGGTATGGTTAAATTTTTAGGAGGGATAAATTCATTTGGATTACAGTACGTATATATGTATATATACATATTATATTTCAGAGAATTTAAGTTAATTATAAGTCATATTAAAATATTTGAACATGCAGCTAAAGTGATGATTGATTTATCATGTTTTTTGGTTTGAAATATTAATCTTCTCCTATTTTTTTAAACTTAAGTAATTTAAATTAAGTATTTAATAAGCAAGAGAATTTATCATTACACTTAATGTGTCCGATTAGCACTTTGACATCTTACCGTTGTCCTGAAGTCTACAAAGAAATTAAAATTAATTATTCCGACTGAATCCTCGGACATTTGTCAATTACATTTTTTCTTAATTGTAGAGAGTTTCATTTATCGGATGTACATTTGATTTTATAACTTTTGAAGATTTGAAAAATTATGATTCTTAATAAATTAGAATAATGGACTGTTTTATACACATCACAGTTGCCCAAGACATGTCCCTACAATGCCACCACATTTTATATAAAATGAAAATCTTAACGTATAACTTTATTGTAGGCTATTTCTCAATATGAATTTCAACAAGCAAATTCAAATAATATAGTTTTCGTGTTGAACTATAATATTAATTATAAAATAAAACTCCAAAAACATCACAGTTACCAAAAAAAAAAAAACATAATTTAAAATTCTATTTAAAATGTACACGTGAAAATATTCGAAATCCCAAATATGGGCGAATCTAATCATATAAAAATGTATGTATTGTAACTGAAACCTTATTATATTAATTTATTGTCCCCATTAATAATGTGATATCAAATAAATCAAACCTCTAGTTATGTGGTTTAAAATTATGTGAATAACGCATTGTTTTTTTTGGATAAACAAAAATATTATTTCAAAATCCGTTTTTTCTTGGCGAATCATCTCTTAAAAAAAGATACACTAGAAAAAGTGCTGTTTTTAAAGATAAAATAAAAAAGAAATAAATTGAGTTTGGTTTATTAATTTATAAATTTCACGTACGTTAATTGTTAAGCGAGATCCGTATGTTATATCCAGAGACGCCAATCTCTTGTTAAAGATGCTGCCACGAACAAGGCGTTTCTAATTCTAGACAGATTCAATTACCTCTAGCTACCTTAAAAATATTATATGAAATGTAAAGCAATGATTTTAATTAATAATTTGAAAACGTATGAAGAACGATATTTTTGACAAGTGGTAGATTACTTGAAGAGTTCAGCTGACAGTTTTGTTAATTTCCTGTACACAAAATTTCAGAGAGACATGAAACTCCGATATAACGTCGGAACTTCACGCGTCACATTTGAAAATCCTATACAATTCCATTTTAAATACGAGGACCTAATTTAACTTTACTCGATTTTTACTCATAATATTTAGCGTGGGACTGAGCAAACTGGGGCACATTTTATACACTAAAGGATGTTTTGAACTTATTAAATCATGTATTTGTTTAAGTTTCATCTGTGTATCCTAGGAACAAAAATTAGGGCAAAAAAAACAGCTTTCCTTCTTTTGTTTATTGCAGATTTTTTTGACACATTTTAATTTATCATGGTTTTCAAGATTCCGGTTCAAATTTAAACTACTAAAGTTAAGTTAACGTTTGTGCATATTACACATATATAAACTTAATATGTAGCCATAACATGAATATGTATTATTTATATATTGTTGAAAGCAAGAAATTTTTAACATATATAGAAAAAAAAACTTAATTCCGTAAGACACTACACCTACATGACTACGTTACACACAACACTTTTTCTTTAATTACTATTTAATTGTTATTCACTTTTAATATTTTGATTTGAGAATAATATTGTAACACTCTGTCCTAATGTTATTCAACTCATACTATTGGAATTACTATTCTTAGAATGGCCTTTATTTGAGATATTTATTGTTCTAGAATTATCAACTGACTTCTTCAACATATGTTATTTGATCTCTCATCAAAGGTTAGGAAATATTATATATATTTAGATATACTGAAAATTAATAGATTTAAGTTCAAATTGTTATTGGAATATTTGAAGATGTAAATATGGGTTCATTTGTAAACTTGTCCAAAGTTTAGTGTCATCTACTTCAAAGTCTATTTAGGGACGAAAATTATTTTGTTAATGAAGTCACCGTTAAATTTCTTTAGGATCACAACATTCTATTTTCACCTTAACTTTTTATAGAAATGGAATTATAGCTAAATATTCATTTAAAATATTATTTTTGGTCGTATTAGTAACTATAAAATGCTTTGAGATATACACATACATATAACTGGTGATATTTTGTCTTTGGACATTTGTTTATTGTATGTTCTCTTCTTTCCTATGCTAGTGAAGACTTAGAAAAATTACTCTATCTTCCTATTAAGCTTTTGTTTTCATTCTTGGTTTTAAAGCATTACGACCTTAATGAATCGTATTAAGACTCAAATCAAAACCGTCTGCTATC